>NW_024396990.1:0-300000 GCF_905163445.1 Pararge aegeria | reverse complement strand
AGAATGTGATATCCCATTATAATAAAAATGCCCAAAAAAGCACGAATTTCTGCTTTGTCGACAGGACTCCAATTCTTTATCCGTTCCTGTTCCGCATACAAGTTCGTCTGAGTAATAATCAAATCAAAGCCATCATCGTTGAAAAACTTTTCAAAGTGGGCTACTGGACGGGCTTTTCTATTCATAAGATACTTAGGTTGTACTGTTACCTCATCAAATTCAGGATCTGGCCGGGAATCCCACATATTTTTTCCCCATGACTCATCTTCACATTCTGATTCATCACTAGGTTCTTCCTCCAGTAATTCTGGGATCTGTTGGGTAGATTCAATACTCAAAGACTCGTCCTGATGTGAGTAATCTGATCTTCCAGCAGAAGTTGAATGTGATGAGGAAGGCTCTGGCTCTGGTCTATTTCTAAGTGTGTATTCTGATTGCTCCGGCGCAGGAGAACTTGTGGAAGAACTATTCTTCCAGAACTCTTTGAATATTGTTCACATTGAATTCTTCTGCCTCATCAGACTCATTTCCGTCTTCTGAACCATCATCTGGAATCCCAAAGATCTCCTCCAAGGCCTTTTCTATTTCATCGTCACGCAAATAATGCTCCATTGTACGAGAAAATCTGAAAAAAATATGAACTAGTTGAACGACATACCCGGGCAGCGGGAATAATATTCCCACCAATGAAAAAAATCTTAGAAAAAAGAAAAAAGATGGTGAATTCAAAAATACAGGCAAAAATCATAGGAGTAATTATAATTCCACAAAACGAAACTAAGTAATTACCTCTTTCCAAGTAAAATTAAGAAGATTCACGGAGATTAAAACTGATCATGAAAAATACGCCAATTTTACAACAGCTGCATCGGCCATCACAAAAATTCCAAAGACAAATCTTTTTTTTTTTTAATTATTGACAAGACAGATAATTCATATTTGCCAGTGCAAAAAAATATATATTCCCTAATTTTGTTCTCACTGCTTAATCGGTAGAAAATATTGGTGGTAAAAATAGCCCCTCTGCCCTATAAAGGGTTAACACAACGCGGTGGCATATTACAGTTTTTCGAAGAATGTCCAAAGCCCTAACAACTTAAGCACTGTCTACCTGAAGAGAGGTTAGGTTTAAATTTTTCAATCGTTATAACACAGTTAAATAAGTATTTTATTTGTCGAAATTTGACAACATCAGAGCCTTCGGCGAGTTGAACTAAATATGGAGGACAAGGTGCCTCATTGTTTAATTTTAATTTAGTCACAGTAGCTCCCACAAAGCCAAGCTTTTTGAGCTCATCAGGAAGATCCTTTTCAGTATAGGCAGGTAGACCTTTGATAACTACCTTGGGTGTTTTTTCATCCTTGCGGGTGTATGTGTAATACACCATCAGCAGATCACCTTTTAACAGCTTGATGAGCTTCAGGTGAATAACAGATGACAGCTACTTTATTCCCGTTTCTGTATTGGAGATGAAACTGCTTTTTATATTTACTTACAGTGTCTTTGATGTTTTCATAGGTCATATTTTTGATATACCACGAGTGGTCTCCAGCGATGGCAAAAGGTCTTTTCTTATTGCAAACCCGACACCATGCTCACGTTTGGCAGATTCCTCTTTCCCTCTCCAAAAAAAAGTGTAGTGAGATTCTCTAATGGAGCCTTCGTCGGGAATTCGTGTTTCTTGTAAAGCTGTTACTGCTATGTTGAGCCTCTTTAACTCAAGATCAATTACAGCGGTTTTACGTAGGTCTTGTACGTTACCTAAGCCTCCACAGGTGTTTGGGAGACCTGTCCTCAATGTACGGACGTTCCGCGTCGCAAGACGCATAGATAGTCGGGTAATAGTAGGTTTTATTTTCGTGAATGCAGGTGTAACAGATAACGGCGCTAGTTATCTGGCTATAAGCCAGTGTTCTCCACACCTCAAAAGAACAGACTCGCACCGAGACGGATCAGTACCCAATTGGCCGGGGGCTGCCTAGCTTGAGCTGGTAACTGATCGATGAGTCTACAATGGACTCTCTCACTGTCGAGAATGACCCCTAGCGTCCACACTTACGCCTATTCATGCGGACTTATAACTGGTAACTGCCACTCTCCGTGTTGTTTCCGCGAAAGCTAGCTCTCACGTGTGAAGTGTCCTCTTCACAGACAGTGCATCGCCTGGGACGATATTGAGGAGATGTAGGGTTGCCCAAGACCTACACCACCCTCTCGGCCTAGCTGGTCTGACCCACAGGAACGATAAGTCGATATATGTGGAACCAGGTCGGCTGCAGGTGACTGCCGCTTAGACAGGTTGGACCCATGCGCGCCTAACAGAGTAACCATTCCGGGTTTGATTTTTGAGTTTTCCTTCTCCTAGACGGGTTGCAGACCAATGCTGACGAAGCCCATCCCTCCGAAACTTCTATATATGCAAGTGGAATAAACCCCTTAATTTCTGTTGATTGGTATAAGTAGAAAGAAATATCATAACAATTCATATTTTTCTAGCTTTTAAATCAAGATTCTATTTGAATTATGTTTTCCATATACCAACCAATCGGTCTGAAGTAGCCGCAGCTATAAATGCACCACTCTTAGAATAAGTAACAGCATTCTTTGCAGCATTAGATCTAAAGAATATAAAGCTTTTCCCATGGTTAAATCCACGACCTTCAAAGTGCCATCTTTACTTGCAGTCACTAAACATTTATTTTTAGGATGAAAAGCTAATTGTTTTATAAGCTGTATGTAAACTGAAATATTGCGCTGTTTTATGAGTTATTGTATCAAATAGTTTTAATTTTCCCAATGATGTACCCACACCTAGAAATTTAGTTCCTGGTAACCAAGCTAAATTATTTCCATGACCGCTCAGATACTCGTATCTACGAGGGGGCGTTTTTAAGTTCGCGGCATCGGGGGTAAGACGTGGAAATAAAAATACAAGTTTATTTTTCCTTTTCAATATATTCTCCTGCAACCCTAATACATTTTTCAGATCTTTCAATTAGCTTATGTATACCCTCGAAAAAAAAATGTTTTTTCTTTGTCTGAAAAATAAGCTGAAACTGCTTCCTTCACTTCTTCATCGCTTGAGAACTTCTTCCCCCGAAGTTCTTTTTTCATTTTTGGAAAGAGATAATAATCACTGGGAGCCAGGTCAGGACTGTAGGGTGGATGAACCAAATGAAGATATCTTTTTGTTGATCTGGAACCTTGGAGGTTGGAGCCTCCAATCGTGTCTATAGAGATTATTTGAAAGGGTTTCGTGGCTGGGCCAAGCTGAGACATAAATCCAAATTTATCTTGTCCTCTTGATTTATTTTTAATACAAATTTCACAACTACTAGAAACTTTTTTGATGTTCTTCATCAAATTTTTAGCTGCATAGTGTGGACTAATTGTCTTCTGCATTTGTCCAATTCCAATATGGCAAAATTTATCATGCACGTTTTTCAACAATTAGCTAAATTGTTCAGAAAGAATTATTTTTTTTCGTTTTTTACCCATTTTGAAGAAGACGTTGCATCGTTCAATTAATTTGCTTTTTTTGTTTTGTATTTCTTAGTAATTTTTTTGATCTTTTATGATATCTTCAAGTTTAATTAAGTTCACAACTTTTAATTGTTCATCTGTATTTTCATTGGACTCCAATACCGGATTTCTGCTCAGGCAATCCGCTTCCAAATTCTGTTTTCCTGGTGCATATTTTATTTTAAAATCATATTGTGAAAGATAATATGTTAAATCACCAAGCTCTTCATCAGCCCTACATTTCAGATTCATGTTTCCAAGTGGTTTGTGGTCTGAATAAACTGTAAAAGTTTTACCTATCAACCAGTGTTGCCAGTATCTCACCGCTTCCTTGATAGCTAAGCATTCTAAGTATATTGCTTTCTTTTTCTTTTGTGCTTCATTTAATTTTTTTGAAAAATATGCAACCGGATTTTCTTTACCATTCGGTTGTGTTTGTTTTAAAATAGCCCCAATACCTTCTAAAGAAGCATCAGTATAGATGTTTATTGGTAAGTCCTGATCATATATTTCTAGAACTGGTTGTGAGCATAGCAAGTTTTTTATCATTTCAAATGCTGTTTGGCATTTATCTGACCAAACACATTTTTGATTCTTCCTTAGTAAATTATGCAATGGTTCTAGTATTATTGCTCTTTTTTCTATATACTCGTAATTTTTTTGTGTTTTTGGAACTGGGAAATCTTTTATTGAAATCAGGTTATCTTTAAGTGGTTTTACAGAATTATTCTGAATTATGTGACCCAGGTATTTGACAGAGTCTGATGCAAAGGTGCATTTGGTAAAATTTTAGCCTGAAGCCTTCTGTTTTGATTGCATCTAATAACTGTGTTAGATGACCAATGTGTTCATCGAAAGTTTCGGAATAAATGAGTATATCATCAATGAAATTAACTGTGAAATCTATTAGTTTATACTTTCTCAATATATTACTTAATATTCTCTGAAAAATTGCTGGTGAGGTCTTTAACCCAAATGGAAGGCATGTCCATTGAAAATGTCCATCCTGTGTAACGAATCCCGTCTTTTTTCGATCTTCGATTCGTAAAGGGATAGACCAAAATGCTGAATTTATGTCTAATGTTGAAAAAAATTTGCATTCTCGTTTTCATCATTAAATCTTCAATTAAGGGAAATGGTTGAGCTTGAGGCACTACTATTTTATTTAAATCCCTGAAGTCTATGCATAGCCTGGACTTTCTGTTCTCCTCTTTTTTAAATGCCAATGTTACAGGCGCAGCAAATGGACTATAGGACTCTTCTATAAGTTTAGTATCCAGTAATTTTGCTATTTGTTTTTCTATTTCTTTTTTATCTTCTATAGTGCATCTATAAGGCCTCTTACTACAATATTTATCGACTAATAAGTCTATCCTCGCTTCATATCCATCAACCGAACCAACATCATATTTGTCCTTTGCAAAAACGGATTTATATTTGCTTATTAGTCTATCTATTTTATTTTTTTGATACTGATTTAAGTGCTCTATCATTAATTTGAAATCTTGTTTGTTAACATGCTCATTCAAATTTATTTTGTAATTCGACCAAATGCTATTATTTTTTTGTATTTCTTGTAATACTGTATTTGTTCTAATATTGGTAAAAAAAAATTCAGTTTTTTCAATTTCCGTATTAACACAGTGTTTTTGTGTTATTGATAAGTCTTCATTTTGAATAAGCTTAAAACTTTTAATTATGTCTAATCCAATCAAAAATTCATATTTAAAGTTTTTTTCATCAATTATGTATACATCAACATCTTTTTCCAATTCAAAGATTTTTATTTTTAAAGTTGTCAAACCATTTGTCTTTTTAACACCATTAATTGTTACTAAATTAGCTTCATTTGAACTGTTTCTTTTTCCTTTTAGTTTAAGTAACTTTAAGTTAATCAGAGAAACATTTGAGCCGGAATCATAAATTCCATTTATTTGTACTTTATCATTTAATAATAATTTTACATTAATTAGTGGTGTTGCTATTAGTTTTTTTGGTCGGTTTCATTTAACTCAGCTTCAATCACCGAATTGTTAACATGTTTGATAGCATTTTTTTCCATTTGTCGTCCTCTTTTTTTCGAAACCAACATGAACTCCCAGAGTGGTACCGATTTCCTTTATTTAATTTTTCACAAATTTTGCAAGGAATTTTATCTTCATTTTTAGTCTGTGCTCTAGGGTTTCCATATTTTCCCTTAGCCACAAAATTTCTCTTATTTACCATGTGTTCAAATTTACTCACTTCATTGAATAAATCCACTGTATCAAGTAATGCTTCTCTATCAATTCTATTAAGAATAAACTCTGGTAAACCAGCTGCGATAAGATCCAACAATGTGCCTATGTCAATTGTTTTTCTCATTTCCAACAAAAGTTTTTCCTTTCTCATGGCATAATCTAACAATGAACCTTCTTTGTATTTAAATAATAGTGCATATGTGACTGGGTTCCATCCCTTGTTCGCAAATGATTCACAGAATTTGTTTCTCTACATTGACCATTCAGAGTTGACGGTTAATTTTATGATCATTGAGCTATACCAATCAGCACAACTTTTATCCATAAACAATCTGAGTATTTCAATTTTTTGTTCATCTGTTTTCACATCAAAGCGTATGCATTCTTTTTCAAAAATGTCAATCCACTGGTTTGCATTGGAATTTTTACTTGTAAATTTTTCTATCACAAACTTCTCAGCAACATGTTTCAAGCTCTGAGTTTTACTCACCTGCGTATTTTCTACTAATTTTTCAAATAACTTCTCCAATGTACCAGTGTCTGATGTAAGAGCGGCAACTTTTTCCTGGCAAATTTCTTCTAGAAATTGGTCCCCAAATTGTAAATTACCGTCCTCATCCACATAAACTTTTTCAAGCTCTTTTGTCAAAGTTATCCAGACTCTTCTTACCTGGTGCCTTTTTTTATGCTATTTTTTACTTTCACATACGCAGATGTTTTCAATATTTCTTTATGAAGATTAACTGGTTGTAACTCCCCGGGTATTGCGTACACTTTGTTATCACTTGTGGCTATTGAGGTTATAGCAAAAACGTTCGATTTTCCATCATTCCCAGGCGTCAGTGTAAATTCAAAACGAAGTTTCTCCATTTCCAATTGACGTTAATAAACAAAAATGTCGTTTTATAATAGGTTTTTAGTTTACTTCGTATGATTTCGTCAACTGAAACAACTTAAATGTGTTGCTCTGTAAAAACAAAGATTTATTTCGTTATTTTTATTACATTACGCTACAATTCAATTTTGAGACAAATATGTAAATCACTCCTACCTGTAAAAACAAAGAAACGACATTTAAAGTTTATTTCTTAAGTAAGTTCACAAATGGTTTTTTGATTTATTCCGTTATCCGTTATAAGTCACGCACAATGACACATCAAAATTGTCTTTTTCTGACTGCCATATTTGTTACTGTTTTATCATAACTTTTGAACTGCTTTGCCGACGGCTTGGAGCGCGGGAGAATTTAAATTATACAATATTGAAACTCTAAAGAAATATACTTTCTTTACATATATATATACTACAGCAATACACACATCTCTTAAATGGAGTATTGTAAGCTATTTTGAGTGCTTTGTTTTGGATAATTTGTAATAATTTATAATTAGTTGAACAAGTATTACTCCAAATGGGGCAAGCATAAGTTATTGTTGGCCTGACAAGTACAATATAAATTTTTAGCTTGGTAGACGCGCTAAGTTTCCTTTTTTCGATTTAAGATTAGGCTGAGGGCACCAAGTGTTTGTGCACCTCTTACTCGTAAATCTGCAATGTGCTTCGACCAATTTAGTTTTACGTCCATGTTTAACCCAAGATAGCACACTTACCGCCGCTCCTGGTCGAGACTTTTTACGAGTCCACTGTCGGGGTGTTATTTCTGGCCTTCTGCGCCACCCTGCAAAAAGAAAAATAATTAATTTCATTGGAAAATTTTTGGACTTTTTCCGAAAATTTTCCGAGTTTCTAAATTTTTTAACTAAATTTTCACATAAGCGTGTGCTCCTCACTGGACTGCACGACACCCGCACGCGCGAGAGCGGCGCGCACGCGAATTTCGCACATTTTAGACGGTCTAAAAAGACATAAATCTTGAACCGAGGCTTCATAGGCCCTACAAAACTGCCATACTTTGAGTGATTTCATTCAACAATTTGACTGCTAAACACACTTACCGCCGCTCCTGGTCGAGACTTTTTACGAGTCCACTGTCGGGGTGTTATTTTTGGCCTTCTGCGCCACCCTGCAAAAAGAAAATAATTAATTTCATTGGAAAATTTTTGGACTTTTTCCGAAAATTTTCCGAGTTTCTAAATTTTTTAACTAAATTTTTACATAAGCGTGTGCTCCTCACTGGACTGCACGACACCCGCACGCGCGAGAGCGGCGCGCACGCGAATTTCGCACATTTTAGACGGTCTAAAAAGACATAAATCTTGAACCGAGGCTTCATAGGCCCTACAAAACTGCCATACTTTTTTTTTTTTTTTTTTTTTTCTTAAGAATACTTTATTTGTTGGTCAGAAAAATATGAATACAATTGTTTTTCTACAGAAAGTAATTATTTATAGTAAATCAATAGACAATGAATAAAAAGCAGTAGACAATGAATCAGTATTTAGTGACAGAGAATATTTATTCAAACATTATATTATTAAGTAAGGTAACAGAATCTAATTTTAATTGAAAAAATGGGGTTTTTGTTGGTCTAGTACTATACCTAGCTGGTACTATAGTTATTAAAAAATCAGGAAGGAAGCAAATAATATACTATTCCTTATTGAGTATCAAAGTAACATTAAAATTAAATTAAATTCTTAACTTAAGTATGCTAATAATAAATTTAATAACAAAGTATTTATATCAAATGTAAATTTTCAAATTAAATGACTTTTACAATGCAAATACACAATTTAAAAAAAAAATAGCTAGTTTTCGAGTATCGTATGTCCTACATGTTTGAGACAATGCAAATTATGTATTTTTTGGAAGTTTATACAACTTGGTAAAAAAATGTCTTCATAAAAATTATTTTTTACAGATGGATGATATTAACCTTTATTACTTAGGGTTTTAACCTTTCAAACATACTATCTATACCACCACAATACACCATAATATAGCTACAGCATTTTTGCGGCGCATCAAAAGACTCAATCTTATACAGGTACTAAACATATTTAATTGATTTTAATATTTCTGTAATTATT
Organism: Pararge aegeria; assembly: GCF_905163445.1. Taxonomy (NCBI): domain Eukaryota; kingdom Metazoa; phylum Arthropoda; class Insecta; order Lepidoptera; family Nymphalidae; genus Pararge; species Pararge aegeria. The sequence continues at coordinate 291,247 of NW_024396990.1, read as the reverse complement.
CTCTGAAATTATAATTTTTATTTTAGGGACGCAAATGTCAAAGTCAATGTAATAAAAAAACTTTTATTCAAAATAATGTTGCTTGAAGTGATGGCAATATTAGTTATTAAATTTATGTTTTTATTAGAATGCACAAACAAATTTAGGACCGACAGGATTAGAAACGGGAACTCTCTCGCATTGGCGGTATGACGACCATGTATGGTGAAGGCCGCGATTGCAGTCGCCAGTTCGCAGAACTACTGATGCCTGGGGTAGTAGGGCGGCGGGTACCGTTCCATCGCGTAGTGGCTGGGCTGATGTACGGGCGGCGGCGCGGGCGCAGCGGTCGGCGCGAACGAGACGGGCGGCGGGGGCGCGGGCGGCATCGCAAGTGGAACGTGTGCTCGCATTGCCTGGCTGTCTTGAGCCATTTGCATACCTGCTGTGTGGGCGCCTGCGAAGGGTGAAGGGTAGTAAAGCCCTGCTGGCGGCATTGGCTGATAGTGCTGGTAAGGCGGCGGCGCGGGCGCAACTTGAGGTTGCAAGAACGCCGGAGATGTCGCAACTCCGTGCGCAGTCGGCGGTGGGAACCTACTCGAACTCACTGATGACACGGGTATATCTTGCCTATTCGAGTATTGTTGGGAGTCACTTATGTTACTATTATTTGAGCTTGCGTTGTTGCTTGTATCTAGGTTCACTTCTGCAGGCGCTGTTTCGTCAGTTGAATTAATTTGTTGTAAAATGTCCAAAAACGTTTGCAATATCTCAGGAGATGCGTTATTTTTATTATTGTGTTTTATTTTGACAGGATTACTTTCTCCAGCCAAAGAAGATAAAGCTTGAATAAGTGATTCATCAAAGCTCTTTTGTTGTGCCGTGACTGACGCTAACGCTGCTTGACTGAACATAGTATTATTGGATTGATTTTTATGGGCTCCGGACGCTAACGCTCCATGATTGTACATAGTATTATTGGATTGATTTTGAGAGGTTCCTGACGCTAACGCAGCTGGATTGTACATAGTATTATTGGATTGATTTTTATGTGCTCCTGACGCTAACGCAGCTGGATTGTACATAGTATTATTGGATTGATTTTTATGTGCTCCTGACGCCAACGCTGCTTGATTGTACAAAGCATTATTGGATTGATTTTGAGAGGTTCCTGACGCTAACGCAGCTGGATTGAACATAGTATTATTGGATTGATTTTTATGTGCTCCTGACGCTAACGCAGCTGGATTGAACATAGTATTATTGGATTGATTTTTATGTGCTCCCAAATCGCCGCCCTTGGCGTCGCCCATCATGTATTCCATGAGTTGTAATAAAAATTGATTAGGCACGGTTGAAACACCTGCATTTGACGGTTCTTCATCAAATATAGTATTATTGGATTGATTTTGAGGGATTCCTGCATTGAACGGTTCTTGATCAAATATAGTATTATTATTGGATTGATTTTGAGAGATTCCCTCTACATTTTCTTCAACGAACTTTTGAAACAAATCAGTGCTGATTAGTGACTTCAATATTTCTTTCAAGTTCTGGTACTCCTCAATCATTTTTTTATAATCGAGAGTCCCATATTCCTCCTCTTCATTAATAGCTTCTAATTGTTTTTTTATCGCATCGATCCTTAGTTCCCTTTGCACACAATTTTCACACAGCTGGTCTGCAATTGTTTCATCCTCTCCCTTTTTCATTTTGATTCGCACATTTGAATCGTCATTCGAGGCTTTCCTTTTCGTAGGTTCGCTACTTTTTATTTGAGCGTGCGCTGGCATTATTGGCGGTGGTGGTTTACTGGAATCATATACCGGTATAGGTGGAGGTGGATGGGCCATTGTAAAAGGTGCCGTTGGAGGGGGTGCTGTAAATACAGGCGCCTGCTGCTGAACTGAAGTAGTTGGAACCGTCGTTGGCGGCGGCGGCGGCGGCGGCGGCGGCGGCGGCAGCGGTGGTTGTCCAATAGGCATCACGGGACGCGGGGCGATTGGCGCAACCGACACGACGGGCGGTCGCGGGAACGCTGCAGCGGGGGCAACACTAGCCGGCGCAGACACAGCCGGCAAAGGTGGTGGCGGTGGCGGCGGAGGTGGGCCCGCGTAACTCTCTTGTATGTATAATGCAATCTGGGGGATAGTCTCAGCTGCGGCTGCAGACATGTTGGCGTGACGCTCCGCTAAAACCCGCGGCAGTTGCCCGGTAGATTTGAACAAACTCTGCTCCTCCTTAGTGGCGTGCAGATATGTACACAGTTCGCGAGAACATCCAGCCGAATTTTGAAAGTCGTGACAGAACTTCAAAGTCTTTTTCATAACCTCGAACACAAGCTCGTGGCGGTACTTGCACTGTGCACCCTTGTTACACTGCCCCCATATAAAGTCCCGGCAGAAACTTTATTTGACATAAAGAACTTAAAGAGACCGGCAAAAAGTTTATTTGACATATCTCGGTATTGCTCCCAGGCAATTTACTAGTGACAGTTTGGGTTGCTCTATACACAGCCCAAACATAACAATTACCAATTGTTACATGACTTGGGGCACTTTACACCCCCAAAAATAACAACATTAGAGGAACTTCAGTCCGCTTATTATCTTACTGACTGAAGCTCTTGACAAATTTTAATCAATAAAAATTACAAAATTATCGACCATTGGCAGGCAATTTACACCTCCCAATAATTCTAATTAGGTTAGAATAGTGTAGGACCACATTAAATACTGTGATATAGCCAATTTGTAATTCCCTGTTATTTATTAATTTGTATGTTTGTATCGTTGTATTGTTAGTTGTGTGACTTTTAAACTCTAAACTTACTTACGAATTATTATAATGGCATTCAGAGCGTCAAATGCAACTAAATCTTCTAACGTGGCCAGTGTCAACGTTAAGCACGTTGACCCAGAAAACCGCAAGCGCCCTCCTGTCAAGGCACCCTCTAAAGACCTGCCCTTCTTGGCGAAGTCGGCCGCGGAAGGCCCCCTTGAGGAGCTGGCTACCACGGCAAACCAGCTCTTCCAGGAAGCCAAGACTCAGTTGGAGCAGTCTGGAAATATAAAAGCGACTATAAAAGAGACACTGATCGAGTGCCTTAGCGGCCTGTACACAATTGCGCTGAGACTCAACGACAAAGCACCGTGTCCAGTCGTTCAAACTGCTCCCGTCGCTGACTTTGCCAAGGAGGTCTTGGAAGAAATCAGAAAACAGAGTGATCTTGTAGTTGCGGCCAGAACTGATATGGGTGCCGTCAGAGAAACGGTCGAAAAACTCAACGACGACATTAACAAAAACACTTTAGGCGGCATCTCATATGCGGCAATGGCCGCAACCACCAAATCGGAGAAGACCTCTTTCTCCCAGCCTGAGCGGGTCCACTCGCTGATCGTATCTTCAGTTGACGCTCATGATACCAGTGACGATGTGATTGTGAAAATCAGAACTGCAGTGAGCGCAAAGATATCGGGCCTGCGGGTGGACCGGCTCAGGAAAGTGAGAGATCAAAAAGTGGTGTTGGGATGTCAGACCCAGGAAGAGCTGGCCAAGGTAGCAGATAAGCTCAGGTCTGGCAATCCAACACTACTAATAGAAGAGAAAGCAAATAAAGACCCGTTGATTATAATAAAAAATGTTCTTAGCTATAATACAGACGAAGACATAACGGGCGCTCTGAAAAACCAGAATGCACACCTGCTGGCGGGGATACCTGAAGGGAACTACAGGGCCGTGGTGCGGTATCGACGGAAAGCGAGAAACCCACTCGAATGCCACGCGGTCCTGCAGGTGTCCCCATCAGTGTGGCAAAACCTTACCCAGGCTGGCAAGGTGCACGTGGATTTGCAGAGGGTGCAGGTCGAAGACCAGTCTCCGTTAATCCAGTGCACACGATGTCTGTCTTACGGGCACGGTAGGAAACTCTGCACGGAAGCGGCAGACCAGTGCAGTCATTGTACTGGGCCGCACCTGAGGAGGGACTGCCCACACTGGATGGCAGGAGAAAAGGCTACGTGTCGCAATTGTCAGGCGGCCAAACTGGATAAACTGGACCACGACACCTTTGACAAAGAATGCCCAATCCGCAAAAAATGGGATAGGCTGGCAAGACTTTGTGTCGCCTACTGTTAAAGGCATCACTAGAGCAATAGCGCATGATATTAGCGACGGCAGAGCGGCGAGCTTTAACCAAGTTGCAACAAACCTCGAAATCAGTAAAATAGAACTAAAGAATAACAAACAAAATGTGAAAAGGAAAAAATTGAGCGGGTTTCATGAGAAACTCGAACAAATTTTAATTGAGCATATAAAAGGAATAAACTTATATTTCATCAAAATAGCCTATATAGAACCAAAAATTAACATTAATAAATTTAGGAAACATCACTTACCAATCTCAAACGTCAAGCTCGTCACGCCGAAACCGAAAGTCGCCACCGATGCGCTATATACACCTAAAATAAAAAGAAAAAAGATATGAATATTAATATAGGGTTACTAAGATAAGGGGTGTAAGTGGGTGTGGCTAGTACCAGTCAGCCTCCCAAATTGCCAACCTCACCTGCACGTGGTGCACCCTGCCGTTTAACCGACGAGGCTCTGGCGACCGACAAGTGGCGGTATAACCACTTCGAATTGGCTAGGCTGAACGCAGGCGCCCACACAGCAGGTATGCAAATGGCTCAAGACAGCCAGGCAATGCGAGCACACGTTCCACTTGCGATGCCGCCCGCGCCCCCGCCGCCCGTCTCGTTCGCGCCGACCGCTGCGCCCGCGCCGCCGCCCGTACATCAGCCCAGCCACTACGCGATGGAACGGTCCCGCCGCCCTACTACCCCAGGCATCAGTAGTTCTGCGAACTGGCGACTGCAATCGCGGCCTTCACCATACATGGTCGTCATACCGCCAATGCGAGAGAGTTCCCGTTTCTAATCCTGTCGGTCCTAAATTTGTTTGTGCATTCTAATAAAAACATAAATTTAATAACTAATATTGCCATCACTTCAAGCAACATTATTTTGAATAAAAGTTTTTTTATTACATTGACTTTGACATTTGCGTCCCTAAAATAAAAATTATAATTTCAGAGAATAATTACAGAAATATTAAAATCAATTAAATATGTTTAGTACCTGTATAAGATTGAGTCTTTTGATGCGCCGCAAAAATGCTGTAGCTATATTATGGTGTATTGTGGTGGTATAGATAGTATGTTTGAAAGGTTAAAACCCTAAGTAATAAAGGTTAATATCATCCATCTGTAAAAAATAATTTTTATGAAGACATTTTTTTACCAAGTTGTATAAACTTCCAAAAAATACATAATTTGCATTGTCTCAAACATGTAGGACATACGATACTCGAAAACTAGCTATTTTTTTTTTAAATTGTGTATTTGCATTGTAAAAGTCATTTAATTTGAAAATTTACATTTGATATAAATACTTTGTTATTAAATTTATTATTAGCATACTTAAGTTAAGAATTTAATTTAATTTTAATGTTACTTTGATACTCAATAAGGAATAGTATATTATTTGCTTCCTTCCTGATTTTTTAATAACTATAGTACCAGCTAGGTATAGTACTAGACCAACAAAAACCCCATTTTTTCAATTAAAATTAGATTCTGTTACCTTACTTAATAATATAATGTTTGAATAAATATTCTCTGTCACTAAATACTGATTCATTGTCTACTGCTTTTTATTCATTGTCTATTGATTTACTATAAATAATTACTTTCTGTAGAAAAACAATTGTATTCATATTTTTCTGACCAACAAATAAAGTATTCTTAAGAAAAAAAAAAAAAAAAAAAAAAAAAGTATGGCAGTTTTGTAGGGCCTATGAAGCCTCGGTTCAAGATTTATGTCTTTTTAGACCGTCTAAAATGTGCGAAATTCGCGTGCGCGCCGCTCTCGCGCGTGCGGGTGTCGTGCAGTCCAGTGAGGAGCACACGCTTATGTAAAAATTTAGTTAAAAAATTTAGAAACTCGGAAAATTTTCGGAAAAAGTCCAAAAATTTTCCAATGAAATTAATTATTTTCTTTTTGCAGGGTGGCGCAGAAGGCCAAAAATAACACCCCGACAGTGGACTCGTAAAAAGTCTCGACCAGGAGCGGCGGTAAGTGTGTTTAGCAGTCAAATTGTTGAATGAAATCACTCAAAGTATGGCAGTTTTGTAGGGCCTATGAAGCCTCGGTTCAAGATTTATGTCTTTTTAGACCGTCTAAAATGTGCGAAATTCGCGTGCGCGCCGCTCTCGCGCGTGCGGGTGTCGTGCAGTCCAGTGAGGAGCACACGCTTATGTGAAAATTTAGTTAAAAAATTTAGAAACTCGGAAAATTTTCGGAAAAAGTCCAAAAATTTTCCAATGAAATTAATTATTTTTCTTTTTGCAGGGTGGCGCAGAAGGCCAGAAATAACACCCCGACAGTGGACTCGTAAAAAGTCTCGACCAGGAGCGGCGGTAAGTGTGTTTAGCAGTCAAATTGTTGAATGAAATCACTCAAAGTATGGCAGTTTTGTAGGGCCTATGAAGCCTCGGTTCAAGATTAATGTCTTTTTAGACCGTCTAAAATGTGCGAAATTCGCGTGCGCGCCGCTCTTGCGCGTGCGGGTGTCGTGCAGTCCAGTGAGGAGCACACGCTTATGTGAAAATTTAGTTAAAAAATTTAGAAACCCGGAAAATTTTCGGAAAAAGTCCAAAATTTTTCCAATGAAATTAATTATTTTTCTTTTTGCAGGGTGGCGCAGAAGGCCAGAAATAACACCCCGACAGTGGACTCGTAAAAAGTCTCGACCAGGAGCGGGGGTAAGTGTGTTTAGCAGTCAAATTGTTGAATGAAATCACTCAAAGTATGGCAGTTTTGTAGGGCCTATGAAGCCTCGGTTCAAGATTTATGTCTTTTTAGACCGTCTAAAATGTGCGAAATTCGCGTGCGCGCCGCTCTCGCGCGTGCGGGTGTCGTGCAGTCCAGTGAGGAGCACACGCTTATGTGAAAATTTAGTTAAAAAATTTAGAAACTCGGAAAATTTTCGGAAAAAGTCCAAAAATTTTCCAATGAAATTAATTATTTTTCTTTTTGCAGGGTGGCGCAGAAGGCCAGAAATAACACCCCGACAGTGGACTCGTAAAAAGTCTCGACCAGGAGCGGCGGTAAGTGTGTTTAGCAGTCAAATTGTTGAATGTTTGGGGGTCAGAGTTGCTCGCGTCCGTAGGTTTTACCAAAGACAGGTTGGAACCCTCGTTACCCTACACGTGGCCCCTGGGTGGTGCAAAATGAGCAACAAAAACAAAGGTGGTAGGTTTGGTCCGTGGCTTGAAATACCACCCTGCGAGCAAAGCCGCGCCGCTAAATGATTTGCCATGTGTCACGATTTACTGTGTCATACGACTGGTCGTGTTCCGGAGCGATGCTCGTAGTAGCTAATTGAGGGGAAATGGGTTTGTACAGTTGTGCTGCATTTGATGATAGGTTTTGATCCGTGTTGTCATGGCGCCGGGCGTCTCGATTTGGAGAGCAGCGGGATCCGAAGCACGGTGCACCGCTGGCCGACCGCAGGTAGTAGGGGGCCCAATTAGTAGGTTAGCCACCTATGAAAGGCTGCCCCGCCACCTCGCGAAAAATCCTGGGATGGCCTTCATCGTGCCGGTTGGCGACCGGAGAGAGGTCCCGATGGCGATTCCCAGGGGGGTTCGGGCGTCCCCGCGGTCTCCAGTCGAGTCTACCATCAGCGTCGCGGTGACGAAGGTCATGGTATCTAAAATGCTGCATCTCGTACAACTTCCAATTCCCCTACCTATCCACTACCCCCACATAATAATGAAGCGTAACAGAAAAAGAAGTAAGGTTACACAGCGGCTGCACTACCTCTCATTCACAGTGCACCTCTCTAACATTCGAGGACTGCACTCCAATCTCTCTCTCTATCTTGAGACCTCTAAGCCGCATATGCTTTTCCTTACGGAGACGCAAATAGTCAGTCCTGCAGATGTAGGATACCTGCAGTACCCCGGGTACTCGCTTGAGCACAATTTTAAACCTCGCGCAGGGGTCTGCATGTGCATGCATGGGTATGTCGCAGTAGAGTGGGGTCCTTTTATAGTAATAGGCTGCTACATCTCCCCAAATTCTGGTCTCGACGCATATGAATCATACTTGGACGAGTTAGCTATATGCATCCGTAGATACTTACCTCGCCCAATGCTGGTTCTAGGTGACTTCAATGCGCACTCGAGAGTATGGGGAGACAAAAGAAATGATCGGAGGGGCGATATCATCCAGGAATGGGCAGCAGAACTTGACCTGCGGCTTCTTAATCAAGGCTCTACAAGCACCTGTGTTAGGTGGCAGGGGGAGTCCATCGTAGATCTTACGTGGGCGACCGCTTCTGCATCACACATGGTATCGGGATGGAGAGTTGCAGAGGAAATCATCACACTCTCAGATCATAGACACATAATCTTTGTGGTGGCACAGCGGCCTCTGGCTCTCAACGGCCGCCTCAGTAGCGGCCCTGTGCGGAGATGGTCACTAAAGAAGCTTGACCGAGACTTGCTGGTTGCTGCTGCCCATGTCGCGGCCTGGCCATCGGGTTCACAGGATTTTCCTCCTAATCCAGAAGACGAAGCGACCTGGTTTCGAGGTACCATGTCAGCTATATGCGATACCGCAATGCCACGAGCCAGACTGTCCAGAAAGAGAGCAGTGTATTGGTGGTCAGAAGAAATTTCGCAACTGCGTAACGTCTGCCTTAATTTCAGACGTCAGTACACGAGAGCGAGAAGAAGACGGAGAGCCACAACAGGATCAATCGCTGTTGCATACGCAAATTACCGGGAAGCCACAAAAGCGCTCCAGACCGCAATAGCAAATGCCAAGGCCAAATGTTGGAAAGAGCTTTTAGAAGGACTAGATAGAGATCCATGGGGGCGCCCGTACAAAATGGTACTGGGAAAACTCAGACCGTCAATTCCTCCATTGACGGAGACCCTGGATCTTGACCTGGTTATGAGGGTGGTTGATACTCTCTTTCCTACTATCCGGGACAGCTCAGCAACTTCTATATTGCTATCAGGTCAAAGTGCTTGGTGTGAGGAGCTAGAAGTGTCGGAGAAGGAGCTAGACCGAGCAGTGAAACGTCTCGCAAAACGCAACACCGCACCCGGGCCAGACGGTATACCTGGGCGAGCCTGGATTTTAGCCTTGGAGGCGTTAGGAAAAAGGCTAAGGGGCCTATTTAACAGCTGCCTTCGTTCAGGTGTCTTCCCATCCGACTGGAAGAAAGCCAGACTAGTCCTTCTAAAAAAGAAAGGCAGGTCCATAGATTCCCCATCAACTTATCGACCCATATGTCTGCTGGACGAAGTCGGTAAACTATTTGAGAGGATTATTGCCTCCCGCCTAACTGACCACCTGACGCAGGTGGGTCCTGATTTGTCTGAATGCCAGTTCGGTTTCCGGCAGGGCCGTTCAACAGTGGATACGATTCTTCGTGTTCGAGCTATCTCACAACGGGCCGTTAATGGGGGTGGAGTAGCGTTGGCGGTGAGCTTAGATATTGTGAACGCCTTTAACTCCCTACCCTGGAGGGCTATTAGGGAAGCTTTAATTCACCACAACGTCCCTTCGTACCTACGTGATATGGTTGGAGCCTACCTGAGTGACAGATCTATCCAATACATAGGTCGGGATGGTCTCACACATGTGAGGGAGATGAGCTGCGGTGTTCCACAGGGTTCCGTGCTAGGGCCACTTTTATGGAACTTGGCATACGATGCTGTTCTTCGGGTTAGTCTACCCCCTGGTGTGCATCTAATTTGTTATGCAGACGACACTATGGTTCTGACAGAAGGGAACACTTTCGAGAAGACGCTAAGTCTTGCAGAGGTCGGTCTGGCAAGAGTAGTCACCAAAATTCACGGACTGGGACTTAGGGTAGCGCCCCACAAAACCGAAGCATTATGGTTTCATAAGCTTCCCAGGCGTTTGGAACCACCCAGCACATCAGTTCGGGTTGGTGATGACATCTGGCTCGTTGTCCGCCTTTTGATATTTTGGCGGACATGGACGCAAGGATATATGCTGAAAGTCGCACTATTAGCCAGAGGAGTACGGACGCAGAGGTGGAACCAACAGGCCAACAGGCCATCACCATTTGGCGGGTGCGTCTTGAGCAGGAAAGAAACGCTCGCCAACGCGCTGTTGGTGCAATACTCCCAAACTTTGAGGCCTGGTTGGCAAGAAGCCGTGGAAATGTCACCTTTAGACTGACACAGGTACTCACTGGGCATGGTTGTTTTGGGGAGTACTTGTGTCGGATCGGTCGCGAGGCAACACCGCGATGTCACCATTGTGGGGAGAATCAGGACACAGCACAGCATACCCTTGCGGAGTGTTCTGCTTGGAACCCAGAGCGCGTTGCCCTAGTCAGTCACGTAGGGAGCGACCTTTTTCCCTCAGCAGTAGTAGCAGCAATGCTTGCAGAGGATGAAGCATGGATTGCGATGGTCACCTTCTGCGAGATCGTAATGGCTAAAAAGGAGGCTGCCGAGCGCGATCGAGAGAGAGCCGATCCTTCTCGGAGACGACCGAGGCGTGCAGATGGCAATCATCGCCCAATTCCATCTGATCTTTAGTCCCAGATGAAGGGACATCGGGTCGTGTCGGACAGTCTGGGGCTGTCGCCGTTTAATACCAATTTACACGACCCGGGTAGGATAGCAGCTTGCCGTAGCCAAAGCAAGGCAAATGAGGTCGGGGGAATATTTTCTCCCGGGACGAGCTCTACATGCGCTGTACGAGGGAGGCACCGGTGCGTTCTTAGGAGATCCCGGAGCCTCCCAATTATGTGCCGAGGATGGCCACCGAGGGGGTTTTAGTGGGTAAAAATCCCACATAACCCGATCTTCTTTGAGGTCGGGTATCTTTGAAGATTTCCCCCCCGATAACAAAAAAAAAAAAAAAAAAAAAGGGGTCTGCATGTACGTTCGAGACAACATCTGCTGCCAACGTCTCCGTAATTTGGAGGTACCAAACTTCTCTGTTCTGTGGTGCTTGGTAGATACGGGTTTAGAGCGTACGATTTATGCGTGCGTCTATCGTTCGCATAGCGGCGACCAGGAGACCACTCAGCTGTTCAACTATCTCTGCGAAAGGGCAGATACCGTTCAGCGTCGGTATCCGACTGCTAGGCTTGTATTTCTGGGGGATTTTAATGCCCACCACCAAGAGTGGCTATACCCGTACCAGAAAACCGATCATGCTGGGAGAGAGGCGCGCAAATTTGCATTATCGTTAGATCTCTCTCAGCTCGTTCACGTAGCCACGCGGATACCTGATGTTAACGGTCATACACCCAATTGTTTGGACCTTCTGCTAACAACCGACCCAGACAGTTTTTCGGTGTCAGTTTCAGCTCCCTTAGGTACTTCCGACCACTGTCTGGTGAAGTCTGTATCTAACTACTACCCTCCCGCCTCTGATTCCACTGTTAAGAGACGAGTGTGGCGATACAGGTTGGCAGATTGGGATGAGATGCGTCATTTCTTTGCATCCTATCCTTGGCGGCAAATTTGTTTCTCTTCCAAAGACCCTTCGAGCTGTGAGAAAGCTATATCAGGCGTGATACGTCAGGCAATGGAGTTCTTCATACCATTCTCTGACGTATCACTAGCTGGCAAAACTCCCCCGTGGTACAACGCTGAATGTGCCAGTGCAGAGGCACGAAAACAGTCTGCGTTTGTAGCTTGGGCGGATGCTCGTGCTCATAAGGCTTTGGACGTCAGGGATAAGAAAAAAGAATTCAATATTGCCGCCAAATCCTACAAGCGGGTCCTGAAAAAGTCTCGCTTCGGCCGCACCAATCGCATTGGACGTAAACTAGCTGCTCTTCCCAGTGGTAGTAAAGCTTTCTGGTCACTCGCGAAGTCGGTCGAGGCAAACTTTTGTCGTTCTTCGCTGCCGCCCTTGCAGAAACCTGACGGGTCATTGGCAGTGTCTGCAGCAGAAAAAGCAAATCTCCTTGCATCTCTGTTTGCGGAAAACTCGCGTCTGGATGCTGGAAGTACCCCCCCACCGCGCCTTCTACCGTGCGACTCAGTCATGTCTGAGGTCCATATACACCAGCACGAGGTCTTAAAAGCACTTCGCAACCTTGACGTGAGTAAAAGCCTGTCCTGCGGAACTGTGCTCCTGAGTTGTCTCCTGTGCTGACACGCTTGTTTCGACTCTCTCTAAATTCTGCTCAAGTCCCAAAATCTTGGAAGATTGCGAATGTGCAGCCAGTACCCAAGAAAGGTAGTCGTGCGGACCCGGCCAATTACAGACCTATTGCCATCACGTCCATACTCTGTAAAACTATGGAACGTGTACTCAATAACAAGCTCCTCTCATACCTAGAAGGAAACGATCTTATATCAGACCGACAGTATGGTTTCCGTAAGAACCGGTCTACTGGTGATCTTCTAGTGTATGCCACTCATACATGGGGCGAAGCCATTGAGAAACACGGTGAGGCACTTGCTGTCTCTCTGGATATCTCCAAGGCTTTTGATCGGGTCCGGCACGGCGGCCTTCTCAGTAAGCTTTCTGCTTACGGAATACCTGCTGGCCTTTGCAGCTGGATATCTGATTTTTTGAGGGAACGGTCTTTTCGAGTGGTTGTTGATGGCCACTCTTCTGACCTCATGGCTGTCAATGCCGGTGTTCCTCAGGGATCTGTCCTCTCCGCTACTCTCTTTCTGCTACACATAAACGATCTTTTGAATCCCAATCTTTTTGGGTACGCTGATGACAGCACCGTTACGGAGAGGTACTTGTCCAGCCCTAGGGCCAGTGCTAATGATATCCTTGAGCATAGAGAGTCCTTGGTGGAGCGTATTAACTTGACTCTAAAAGAGGTGTCTGATTGGGGTGACGCCAATTTGGTTAAGTTCAATGCTGCCAAGACGCAGTCGTGTTTATTTTCCGCAAAAAAGAGCCCTTTCACCTTGGCTCCCACTTTCCGGGGTGCATCCGTACCAATGAGCGACCATATTGAGCTCTTGGGTGTCAACATCTCATCCAATCTCAATTTTGGCAAATGCATCGAGTCCAAAGCCAAAGTGGCAGCTAAAAAACTTGGTATCCTCAATAAGGTTAGGCGGTACTTCACGCCAGGTCAACGCCTCGCACTGTACCAGGCTCAAGTGCGAACCTGCATGGAGTACTGTAGTCACCTGTGGGGTGGCTCTGCCAAGTACCAACTTGAAGCTTTGGATTCGGTGGATCGTCGCGCCAGGAGAATTATAGGCGACAATTCGTTATCGCAGGCGAAACTACATAGTCTCCAGCACCGACGCAATGTTGCCTGTTTATCGGTTTTTTACCGGATATACTTCGGTGAGTGTGCTCAGGAACTTCACAATCTTGTTCCCCCTTCCCCGTTTTACCACAGAACAGCGAGACACCGAGAGCGGTGGCATCCTTATGTGGTTGATATCCCATCAACACGCACGAAACGTTTTTTATCCACGTTTCTGATACGTGCCGCTAAGATGTGGAACGCCCTCCCGGTAACTGTGTTTCCTGCCACGTATAATTTAAGTACCTTCAAGGCTAGAGTGAATAGGCTTTTTCTAGGCAAGCGTGCTCCAACCTAGACCTCATCATTGCTTTCTAACGGGCATGATTGTCGTCAAACGCTGGCCTATCGTTAATAAAAAAAAAAAAAAAAAAAAAAAAAAAATGAAATCACTCAAAGTATGGCAGTTTTGTAGGGCCTATGAAGCCTCGGTTCAAGATTAATGTCTTTTTAGACCGTCTAAAATGTGCGAAATTCGCGTGCGCGCCGCTCTTGCGCGTGCGGGTGTCGTGCAGTCCAGTGAGGAGCACACGCTTATGTGAAAATTTAGTTAAAAAATTTAGAAACTCGGAAAATTTTCGGAAAAAGTCCAAAAATTTTCCAATGAAATTAATTATTTTTCTTTTTGCAGGGTGGCGCAGAAGGCCAGAAATAACACCCCGACAGTGGACTCGTAAAAAGTCTCGACCAGGAGCGGGGGTAAGTGTGTTTAGCAGTCAAATTGTTGAATGAAATCACTCAAAGTATGGCAGTTTTGTAGGGCCTATGAAGCCTCGGTTCAAGATTAATGTCTTTTTAGACCGTCTAAAATGTGCGAAATTCGCGTGCGCGCCGCTCTCGCGCGTGCGGGTGTCGTGCAGTCCAGTGAGGAGCACACGCTTATGTGAAAATTTAGTTAAAAAATTTAGAAACTCGGAAAATTTTCGGGAAAAGTCCAAAAATTTTCCAATGAAATTAATTATTTTTCTTTTTGCAGGGTGGCGCAGAAGGCCAGAAATAACACCCCGACAGTGGACTCGTAAAAAGTCTCGACCAGGAGCGGCGGTAAGTGTGCTATCTTGGGTTAAACATGGACGTAAAACTAAATTGGTCGAAGCACATTGCAGATTTACGAGTAAGAGGTGCACAAACACTTGGTGCCCTCAGCCTAATCTTAAATCGAAAAAAGGAAACTTAGCGCGTCTACCAAGCTAAAAATTTATATTGTACTTGTCAGGCCAACAATAACTTATGCTTGCCCCATTTGGAGTAATACTTGTTCAACTAATTATAAATTATTACAAATTATCCAAAACAAAGCACTCAAAATAGCTTACAATACTCCATTTAAGAGATGTGTGTATTGCTGTAGTATATATATATGTAAAGAAAGTATATTTCTTTAGAGTTTCAATATTGTATAATTTAAATTCTCCCGCGCTCCAAGCCGTCGGCAAAGCAGTTCAAAAGTTATGATAAAACAGTAACAAATATGGCAGTCAGAAAAAGACAATTTTGATGTGTCATTGTGCGTGACTTATAACGGATAACGGAATAAATCAAAAACCATTTGTGAACTTACTTAAGAAATAAACTTTAAATGTCGTTTCTTTGTTTTTACAGGTAGGAGTGATTTACATATTTGTCTCAAAATTGAATTGTAGCGTAATGTCATAAAAATAACGAAATAAATCTTTGTTTTTACAGAGCAACACATTTAAGTTGTTTCAGTTGACGAAATCATACGAAGTAAACTAAAAACCTATTATAAAACGACATTTTTGTTTATTAACGTCAATTGGAAATGGAGAAACTTCGTTTTGAATTTACACTGACGCCTGGGAATGATGGAAAATCGAACGTTTTTGCTATAACCTCAATAGCCACAAGTGATAACAAAGTGTACGCAATACCCGGGGAGTTACAACCAGTTAATCTTCATAAAGAAATATTGAAAACATCTGCGTATGTGAAAGTAAAAAATAGCATAAAAAAAGGCACCAGGTAAGAAGAGTCTGGATAACTTTGACAAAAGAGCTTGAAAAAGTTTATGTGGATGAGGACGGTAATTTACAATTTGGGGACCAATTTCTAGAAGAAATTTGCCAGGAAAAAGTTGCCGCTCTTACATCAGACACTGGTACATTGGAGAAGTTATTTGAAAAATTAGTAGAAAATACGCAGGTGAGTAAAACTCAGAGCTTGAAACATGTTGCTGAGAAGTTTGTGATAGAAAAATTTACAAGTAAAAATTCCAATGCAAACCAGTGGATTGACATTTTTGAAAAAGAATGCATACGCTTTGATGTGAAAACAGATGAACAAAAAATTGAAATACTCAGATTGTTTATGGATAAAAGTTGTGCTGATTGGTATAGCTCAATGATCATAAAATTAACCGTCAACTCTGAATGGTCAATGTAGAGAAACAAATTCTGTGAATCATTTGCGAACAAGGGATGAACCCAGTCACATATGCACTATTATTTAAATACAAAGAAGGTTCATTGTTAGATTATGCCATGAGAAAGGAAAAACTTTTGTTGGAAATGAGAAGAACAATTGACATAAGCACATTGTTGGATCTTATCGCAGCTGGTTTACCAGAGTTTATTCTTAATAGAATTGATAGAGAAGCATTACTTGATACAGTGGATTTATTCAATGAAGTGAGTAAATTTGAACACATGGTAAATAAGAGAAATTTTGTGGCTAAGGGAAAATATGGAAACCCTAGAGCACAGACTAAAAATGAAGATAAAATTCCTTGCAAAATTTGTGAAAAATTAAATAAAGGAAATCGGTACCACTCTGGGAGTTCATGTTGGTTTCGAACAAAAGAGGACGACAAATGGAAAAAAATGCTATCAAACATGTTAACAATTCGGTGATTGAAGCTGAGTTAAATGAAACCGACCAAAAAAAACGAATAGCAACACCACTAATTAATGTAAAATTATTATTAAATGATAAAGTACAAATAAATGGAATTTATGATTCCGGCTCAAATGTTTCTCTGATTAACTCAAAGTTACTTAAACTAAAAGGAAAAAGAAACAGTTCAAATGAAGCTAATTTAGTAACAATTAATGGTATTAAAAAGACAAGTGGTTTGACAACTTTAAAAATAAAAATCTTTGAATTGGAAAAAGATGTTGATGTATACATAATTGATGAAAAAAACTTTAAATATGAATTTTTGATTGGATTAGACATAATTAAAAGTTTTAAGCTTATTCAAAATGAAGACTTATCAATAACACAAAAACACTGTGTTAATACGGAAAATGAAAAAACTGAATTTTTTTTTACCAATATTAGAACAAATACAGTATTACAAGAAATACAAAAAAATAATAGCATTTGGTCGAATTACAAAATAAATTTGAATGAGCATGTTAACAAACAAGATTTCAAATTAATGATAGAGCACTTAAATCAGTATCAAAAAAATAAAATAGATAGACTAATAAGCAAATATAAATCCGTTTTTGCAAAGGACAAATATGATGTTGGTTCGGTTGATGGATATGAAGCGAGGATAGACTTATTAGTCGATAAATATTGTAGTAAGAGGCCTTATAGATGCACTATAGAAGATAAAAAGAAATAGAAAAACAAATAGCAAAATTACTGGATACTAAACTTATAGAAGAGTCCTATAGTCCATTTGCTGCGCCTGTAACATTGGCATTTAAAAAGAGGAGAACAGAAAGTCCAGGCTATGCATAGACTTCAGGGATTTAAATAAAATAGTAGTGCCTCAAGCTCAACCATTTCCCTTAATTGAAGATTTAATGATGAAAACGAGAATGCAAATTTTTTTCAACATTAGACATAAATTCAGCATTTTGGTCTATCCCTTTACGAATCGAAGATCGAAAAAAGACGGGATTCGTTACACAGGATGGACATTTTCAATGGACATGCCTTCCATTTGGGTTAAAGACCTCACCAGCAATTTTTCAGAGAATATTAAGTAATATATTGAGAAAGTATAAACTAATAGATTTCACAGTTAATTTCATTGATGATATACTCATTTATTCCGAAACTTTCGATGAACACATTGGTCATCTAACACAGTTATTAGATGCAATCAAAACAGAAGGCTTCAGGCTAAAATTTTACCAAATGCACCTTTGCATCAGACTCTGTCAAATACCTGGGTCACATAATTCAGAATAATTCTGTAAAACCACTTAAAGATAACCTGATTTCAATAAAAGATTTCCCAGTTCCAAAAACACAAAAAAATTACGAGTATATAGAAAAAAGAGCAATAATACTAGAACCATTGCATAATTTACTAAGGAAGAATCAAAAATGTGTTTGGTCAGATAAATGCCAAACAGCATTTGAAATGATAAAAAACTTGCTATGCTCACAACCAGTTCTAGAAATATATGATCAGGACTTACCAATAAACATCTATACTGATGCTTCTTTAGAAGGTATTGGGGCTATTTTAAAACAAACACAACCGGATGGTAAAGAAAATCCGGTTGCATATTTTTCAAAAAAATTAAATGAAGCACAAAAGAAAAAGAAAGCAATATACTTAGAATGCTTAGCTATCAAGGAAGCGGTGAGATACTGGCAACACTGGTTGATAGGTAAAACTTTTACAGTTTATTCAGACCACAAACCACTTGGAAACATGAATCTGAAATGTAGGGCTGATGAAGAGCTTGGTGATTTAACATATTATCTTTTACAATATGATTTTAAAATAAAATATGCACCAGGAAAACAGAATTTGGAAGCGGATTGCCTGAGCAGAAATCCGGTATTGGAGTCCAATGAAAATACAGATGAACAATTAAAAGTTGTGAACTTAATTAAACTTGAAGATATCATAAAAGATCAAAAAAATTACGAAGAAATACAAAACAAAAAAAGCAAATTAATTGAACGATGCAACGTCTTCTTCAAAATGGGTAAAAAACGAAAAAAAAAAATTCTTTCTGAACAATTTAGCTAATTGTTGAAAAACGTGCATGATAAATTTTGCCATATTGGAATTGGACAAATGCAGAAGACAATTAGTCCACACTATGCAGCTAAAAATTTGATGAAGAACATCAAAAAAGTTTGTAGTAGTTGTGAAATTTGTATTAAAAATAAATCAAGAGGACAAGATAAATTTGGATTTATGTCTCAGCTTGGCCCAGCCACGAAACCCTTTCAAATAATCTCTATAGACACGATTGGAGGCTTTGGAGGTTCCAGATCAACAAAAAGATATCTTCATTTGGTTCATCCACCCTACAGTCCTGACCTGGCTCCCAGTGATTATTATCTCTTTCCAAAAATGAAAAAAGAACTTCGGGGGAAGAAGTTCTCAAGCGATGAAGAAGTGAAGGAAGCAGTTTCAGCTTATTTTTCAGACAAAGAAAAAACATTTTTTTTTCGAGGGTATACATAAGCTAATTGAAAGATCTGAAAAAT
The DNA here is from genome assembly GCF_905163445.1 of Pararge aegeria. NCBI lineage: Eukaryota > Metazoa > Arthropoda > Insecta > Lepidoptera > Nymphalidae > Pararge > Pararge aegeria. The sequence continues at coordinate 272,482 of NW_024396990.1, read as the reverse complement.
GTATTAGGGTTGCAGGAGAATATATTGAAAAGGAAAAATAAACTTGTATTTTATTTCCACGTCTTACCCCCGATGCCGCGAACTTAAAAACGCCCCCTCGTAGATACGAGTATCTGAGCGGTCATGGAAATAATTTAGCTTGGTTACCAGGAACTAAATTTCTAGGTGTGGGTACATCATTGGGAAAATTAAAACTATTTGATACAAGAACTCATAAAACAGCGCAATATTTCAGTTAACATACAGCTTATAACACAATTAGCTTTTCATCCTAAAAATAAATGTTTAGTGACTGCAAGTAAAGATGGCACTTTGAAGGTCGTGGATTTAACCATGGGAAAAGCTTTATATTCTTTAGATCTAATGCTGCAAAGAATGCTGTTACTTATTCTAAGAGTGGTGCATTTATAGCTGCGGCTACTTCAGACCGATTGGTTGGTATATGGAAAACATAATTCAAATAGAATCTTGATTTAAAAGCTAGAAAAATATGAATTGTTATGATATTTCTTTCTACTTATACCCATCAACAGAAATTAAGGGGTTTATTCCACTTGCATATATAGAAGTTTCGGAGGGATGGGCTTCGTCAGCATTGGTCTGCAACCCGTCTAGAAGAAGGAAAACTCAAAAATCAAACCCGGTACAATATTGATATGATATTTGAAAATTTGGAAACTCGAAATTAATATATATTTTTTTCTTTTTCACTTACACATTAGGCCCGTCGCGCCGCGCCACTACTATATGGGGCGAAGGTGCGAAGGTGACGGTGAGGACGAAGTACCGAGTCTGATGGCGGCGCCACACAGTGGCGTTATGTCTCTATAAAAGTGGTGGTCTTTTATTATGTTATTTATTAATGGTATTATTTCACTATCATATCAATATTGTACCCCGCACAGGGGGGAGGTACGGGTAGGTTGTGACGAAAAATAACGATACGGGACTCTTACGAGGTCTCGCAATCTCCCCCCTGTGCGGGGTACAATATTGATATGATATTAAAATAATACCATTAATAAATAACATAATAAAAGACCACCACTTTTATAGAGACATAACGCCACTGTGTGGCGCCGCCATCAGACTCGGTACTTCGTCCTCACCGTCACCTTCGCACCTTCGCCCCATATAGTAGTGGCGCGGCGCGACGGGCCTAATGTGTAAGTGAAAAAGAAAAAAAAAAAATATTAATTTCGAGTTTCCAAATTTTCAAATATCATATCAATATTGTACCCCGCACAGGGGGGAGATTGCGAGACCTCGTAAGAGTCCCGTATCGTTATTTTTCGTCACTACCTACCCGTACCTCTTCTGGATAGTTCTGCCTTATAAAGGGTTAAATGTACAGAGATGCTCCCATCTTCTAAATGTTTGAAGAAAAGTCGGAATGAACTTGCTTACTGTTGCAACTGCAATGAGGATCATCCGGCAAACTACAGTAAATGCAAAGTCAGACTAGCTTACTTGGAACGTATTCAGCAGAATAATTATGTACGGAAGCCACCTCAACTAATACATATGTCTAAACCTTTATAGAAAACTAGAACCTGGGCCAATGTTGCCGCATCTACTACAACTGATGGAGGAGCAACGGAAGCAGAAATAACACACTTCAAAAACCCGATATTACCCAAAATGTCTCAACCCATCCAAGATGATGTGGCAACCAAGGAAATGTTCGATATATTATCAATATTAAGAATACTTAAAACACAATTTACTTGTTGCAAATCTCCATTAGAGAAGGTTATGCTAGTATTAACTCACCTCAGTCAGTATATATAGTAAGAAGGAAGTTCGCATACTTTCATGGAACGCCGACGGTCTACGTGGTAAAATACATGAACTACTCGATTTGGCAGTGCATGTTGTATCTGTTGATATATTATTTATATGCGTTTACTTGCTATCGACAAGATAAGCATCCCAGTGGCCGTGGTCAGGGTGTTGCTATCTTAATTAAAAGCAATATAAAACAATCCCTGATTACCGTTCCTATCACTAAAAATATTGAAGCAATTGGCATTAGCATTAAGTTATAAGGTGTTGAACATATTTTAGTGTCTGCTTACCAGTCCCCTAACTTACCGCTTCTTCAGTATGATCTTGATATTTTATTAAATCTTGGCCCCCATGTACTCATCTCCGGTGACTTCAATGTTAATAATGACTATTGTCAAAGCAGCTACACAAATACCCGAGGCAGAGTCTTGTTTCATCATATGCTGCATAACTACTACAATATTCTAGCTCCTGATAGTCCCACACAGGTGAATTATTTATCCGATTATAAAACTACTAAACCCGATTTGGTCCTGGCACATAATATTGTAAACATTAGTGAAGTCCAGGTAGTAGTAGCACTCTCATCAAATCATTACCCTATTAGCTATAGTATAGGAGGCAACCTACACCGCAATAAGATAGCTCGTTATTACCTGTATAACGATGCCAACTGAGGTGACTATCGTAATTGGTTGGATGAAAATATTAACATGTCATTCAAGAACCTTTTCCTCTGTAAATGAAATTGATCTTGCCATAGACCATTTGCAAAGAACCATTATTCGTGCGAGAGACTGCACAGTCCCTATGGGTACATATAAGACTAATAACGTTACTAAGTTGCCCCGACATGTTAGACAACTGATAAGTTACAAAAATTCGCGTCGCGTTGATAATTGTCTTACTAAAGGAGCTCTAAAAAAATTTGTTCGCCGTCTAATAAATCGTTTTTGTAGCTTGAATGAAGTGGTAACTAAGAACATTTCTGATAACAAATGGAATAAAACATTTTCAAAGATTGAAAACCCAAGAGTCGAGGAGTGGCGCGTATCTAGATCTCTGAAACCCAAGCGAATTACAATACCCCTCCTTAAGTATCCGGATGGAACCTTGACATCCAATGCAATTCCCTTCATTATCGAGATTGCGAGACCTCGTAAGAGTCCCGTATCGTTATTTTTCGTCACTACCTACCCGTACCTCCCCCCTGTGCGGGGTACAATATTGATATGATATTAAAATAATACCATTAATAAATAACATAATAAAAGACCACCACTTTTATAGAGACATAACGCCACTGTGTGGCGCCGCCATCAGACTCGGTACTTCGTCCTCACCGTCACCTTCGCACCTTCGCCCCATATAGTAGTGGCGCGGCGCGACGGGCCTAATGTGTAAGTGAAAAAGAAAAAAAAAATATTAATTTCGAGTTTCCAAATTTTCAAATATCATATCAATATTGTACCCCGCACAGGGGGGAGATTGCGAGACCTCGTAAGAGTCCCGTATCGTTATTTTTCGTCACTACCTACCCGTACCTCTTCTGGATAGTTCTGCCTTATAAAGGGTTAAATGTACAGAGATGCTCCCATCTTCTAAATGTTTGAAGAAAAGTCGGAATGAACTTGCTTACTTTTGCAACTGCAATGAGGATCATCCGGCAAACTACAGTAAATGCAAAGTCAGACTAGCTTACTTGGAACGTATTCAGCAGAATAATTATGTACGGAAGCCACCTCAACTAATACATATGTCTAAACCTTTATAGAAAACTAGAACCTGGGCCAATGTTGCCGCATCTACTACAACTGATGGAGGAGCAACGGAAGCAGAAATAACACACTTCAAAAACCCGATATTACCCAAAATGTCTCAACCCATCCAAGATGATGTGGCAACCAAGGAAATGTTCGATATATTATCAATATTAAGAATACTTAAAACACAATTTACTTGTTGCAAATCTCCATTAGAGAAGGTTATGCTAGTATTAACTCACCTCAGTCAGTATATATAGTAAGAAGGAAGTTCGCATACTTTCATGGAACGCCGACGGTCTACGTGGTAAAATACATGAACTACTCGATTTGGCAGTGCATGTTGTATCTGTTGATATATTATTTATATGCGTTTACTTGCTATCGACAAGATAAGCATCCCAGTGGCCGTGGTCAGGGTGTTGCTATCTTAATTAAAAGCAATATAAAACAATCCCTGATTACCGTTCCTATCACTAAAAATATTGAAGCAATTGGCATTAGCATTAAGTTATAAGGTGTTGAACATATTTTAGTGTCTGCTTACCAGTCCCCTAACTTACCGCTTCTTCAGTATGATCTTGATATTTTATTAAATCTTGGCCCCCATGTACTCATCTCCGGTGACTTCAATGTTAATAATGACTATTGTCAAAGCAGCTACACAAATACCCGAGGCAGAGTCTTGTTTCATCATATGCTGCATAACTACTACAATATTCTAGCTCCTGATAGTCCCACACAGGTGAATTATTCATCCGATTATAAAACTACTAAACCCGATTTGGTCCTGGCACATAATATTGTAAACATTAGTGAAGTCCAGGTAGTAGTAGCACTCTCATCAAATCATTACCCTATTAGCTATAGTATAGGAGGCAACCTACACCGCAATAAGATAGCTCGTTATTACCTGTATAACGATGCCAACTGAGGTGACTATCGTAATTGGTTGGATGAAAATATTAACATGTCATTCAAGAACCTTTTCCTCTGTAAATGAAATTGATCTTGCCATAGACATATGTATTAGTTGAGGTGGCTTCCGTACATAATTATTCTGCTGAATACGTTCCAAGTAAGCTAGTCTGACTTTGCATTTACTGTAGTTTGCCGGATGATCCCCATTGCAGTTGCAAAAGTAAGCAAGTTCATTCCGACTTTTCTTCAAACATTTAGAAGATGGGAGCATCTCTGTACATTTAACCCTTTATAAGGCAGAACTATCCAGAAGAGGTACGGGTAGGTAGTGACGAAAAATAACGATACGGGACTCTTACGAGGTCTCGCAATCTCCCCCCTGTGCGGGGTACAATATTGATATGATATTTGAAAATTTGGAAACTCGAAATTAATATATTTTTTTTTCTTTTTCACTTACACATTAGGCCCGTCGCGCCGCGCCACTACTATATGGGGCGAAGGTGCGAAGGTGACGGTGAGGACGAAGTACCGAGTCTGATGGCGGCGCCACACAGTGGCGTTATGTCTCTATAAAAGTGGTGGTCTTTTATTATGTTATTTATTAATGGTATTATTTTAATATCATATCAATATTGTACCCCGCACAGGGGGGAGGTACGGGTAGGTAGTGACGAAAAATAACGATACGGGACTCTTACGAGGTCTCGCAATCTCGATAATGAAGGGAATTGCATTGGATGTCAAGGTTCCATCCGGATACTTAAGGAGGGGTATTGTAATTCGCTTGGGTTTCAGAGATCTAGATACGCGCCACTCCTCGACTCTTGGGTTTTCAATCTTTGAAAATGTTTTATTCCATTTGTTATCAGAAATGTTCTTAGTTACCACTTCATTCAAGCTACAAAAACGATTTATTAGACGGCGAACAAATTTTTTTAGAGCTCCTTTAGTAAGACAATTATCAACGCGACGCGAATTTTTGTAACTTATCAGTTGTCTAACATGTCGGGGCAACTTAGTAACGTTATTAGTCTTATATGTACCCATAGGGACTGTGCAGTCTCTCGCACGAATAATGGTTCTTTGCAAATGGTCTATGGCAAGATCAATTTCATTTACAGAGGAAAAGGTTCTTGAATGACATGTTAATATTTTCATCCAACCAATTACGATAGTCACCTCAGTTGGCATCGTTATACAGGTAATAACGAGCTATCTTATTGCGGTGTAGGTTGCCTCCTATACTATAGCTAATAGGGTAATGATTTGATGAGAGTGCTACTACTACCTGGACTTCACTAATGTTTACAATATTATGTGCCAGGACCAAATCGGGTTTAGTAGTTTTATAATCGGATGAATAATTCACCTGTGTGGGACTATCAGGAGCTAGAATATTGTAGAAGTTATGCAGCATATGATGAAACAAGACTCTGCCTCGGGTATTTGTGTAGCTGCTTTGACAATAGTCATTATTAACATTGAAGTCACCGGAGATGAGTACATGGGGGCCAAGATTTAATAAAATATCAAGATCATACTGAAGAAGCGGTAAGTTAGGGGACTGGTAAGCAGACACTAAAATATGTTCAACACCTTATAACTTAATGCTAATGCCAATTGCTTCAATATTTTTAGTGATAGGAACGGTAATCAGGGATTGTTTTATATTGCTTTTAATTAAGATAGCAACACCCTGACCACGGCCACTGGGATGCTTATCTTGTCGATAGCAAGTAAACGCATATAAATAATATATCAACAGATACAAGGGCAGTCGCTAAGTGTATGTGGCATCAACCTAGAAAATCCATGTTTTTCACATGGCCAATTATATGTCGCCTGTTCCCGTGTCGGAAAACCATCAACATTATTTATTTACGCGCCAGAACTTAAAACTAAAAATATAGTTTATCAAAAAGCATTAGAGTAGAGAGAAGCAGTGAAGGGTACAGAGACTATTAGTTGCTTTCTAGAGCGCGCGTGGTATTGAGCTGTGTTTACTTAAAAATGCCAAGTTGTTCAATAGCGATTTGTAAAAACATTAGTGCAATTATTGAATCCTATGGAATAAACACTATTATGAAAATATATATTTTGTTTTTTATTTAATTAAATTAGTAAGGTCCTTTTCAGGTATAGCGAGACCAGGGAATTATGGATTCATTTTTATATGGAGGATATTATAGATTCCAGTTCAAATTAAATAGGTACTCATACCTAAGATAGGTCAGCTATACAAAATAAAGTAGTGCATCATTGCTACGCTAAGGCGGTACGAAGTTCGCCGGGTCAGCTAGTTATATTATAAAATATAAATCTTACAACTAGTAATATTATGAACTATTGAATTAGGCAGCCTTGTAGGCCAACATTTACACAAGTAAAGAAAGAACAATAATAGGAGATTCAAATGTACAGAATACAGATGCTTTAAAAAATAGTCTTAAATATTTTTGGCCCCTAGTAGCCCTTGTATAAATGGATAATAATTTAATAATATAAGTTATATTAAGGTTTTGTGCTCTGCACAATCATTTAAAAAGTCAAAATTTTCGACAATTTTAAACTTGACAATAAATTATGCATTAAAGCTTTTTTATGTGCATTATCTGCCAAAAAAGTATTTAAATAAGTGGAACAAAATTCCACACAGAGGACAAACTTTTTGTTACTAGTAATTTAAAGATTCTTTATAATCATTATATTCTTTAAATTGTACAAAAGAATGCATAGCAGTAGCAGTTAACAGAGCTACACATTTTTCACATGCATTCTTGTAATTTTTGATTAAAAATCCGCAGACATAAGCACATGCTTGTAATTCCCCACTCTCCTCCAATACTTCCTGGTGTACAAGGGCGGATCACATAGTCGTGGTCAAGTCGAGAACTTATAATTTAATTTTGATGGCAATAGATAGAAGTAAAAAGTAGGTATTTTATTAATGTACCTAAGTACTGCACTTAAATTTTTTTATTCTTTATTGTACAAGTACATAATGCCATCTTCTCTTGAAGACATCCAGAGAAGTATTATCACTCACGGAATGAGGCAGCCAATTTATATTCCATAACCGTGGTGAATGATTTGCCATAACAGCTAGATGACGCAAAACTCCGCTAGAGTGAAGGGGTGGGTTCAACAAGTGTGTAGTGCATAAACTAAGAATTTATAACTTAGTATAAACGGTATATACTCGTAGCATAAAATATTAACAAAACAACAACATACTTTATAAAGTAGGTTTAGTATACTCGTATAAGTTCAATTGCCAAACAATAAGAAATAACATAATTCAGAGAACTAACAAAAATAACATTTAAGTTAAAACACACGCACTGGAATAATGAAAAAGTGACTACTTTCCATTTCTTGTAATTAGTGAATTTGCAGCAATAAGTTTTAAGAATAGTAAAGGTACACTAATAAACACATTAAAGGTAGAAAGAGATTTAAGTTTTTTAACTTAGAACTACGTTATGATATGTTGAAGTTTAGTCATTTCGATTGAGGTTAGGTCTAGTTAGACATTAAGTAGCCGAGATAATTTAAATTTTCGTTGCGTTCATTCCCAAACTTTGCCAATACTGACAAATCCAAATAATATTTTGGATTTGTCAATATTTCAGTTCCGTTGTGACCACAATCCATGCAATTGGGTTGAAATATCGACAAATATAAAATATTATCGTGGTAGGTATGTACCCGTTAACTATATTTAAGAAATGTTGATTAACCACGAAAATCTTAATTTAAAATCTTTAATTTATTTTACATCTTATTAGTACAGCAGGGCCACTTACACTTACAAGGAAGAACTACATAATTTGTGGATAACTAAGACAATTAATGAAAGATGACATAGAATAAAAGGAACAGATTAAAAAAATATATTTATATATGAATATAAATATATATTAATAAATAAATAATAAATAAATATATTACGACAATACACACATCGCCATCTAGCCCCAAAGTAAGCGTAGCTTGTGTTATGGGTACTAAGATGCCTGGTGAATATCTTTATGAATGATATACATAAATACTTATAATATACATTTAAACACCCAGATACTGAAAAACTGTTGTGTGCTTCAACGTTGGATAGTCAGATGAAGGAAGTTACTCTTAATCATCTAAGATCTCTGCCTGCGCCTGATTTTCCGACCTTTAAATTCAGAGAAGTGACTTTGGACGAAGTCAAGAAGCACGTTTTGGCCATCAAATCTGATGCCGTAGGAAGTGATGGAGTTGGTCGTAGGATGATTATCCTGGTCCTTGATAGCCTAGCTCCTATTCTATTACACTTATTTAACTATTCTCTATCAACTTGTACTTTTCCTTCTAGTTGGAGGAAGGCGTTCGTGATCCCTCTTTCTAAAATTGCTAATCCTACAACTCTATCACATTTTCGACCAATTTCAATTCTTCCTTTTCTTTCTAAAGTCTTAGAACGTATTGTCAATCAACAACTTACTCTTTTTCTGACTAAAAATAACGTTCTATCACCTTTTCAATCTGGCTTTAGACAAGGACACAGTACGGTCACAGCACTAATTAAAGTCTGTGATGATATTCGGAAAGGGATGGACAGTAAATTGGTTACTATTCTGGTTCTTCTTGACTTTAGCAATGCTTTTAATAATGTGAATTACGACTTGCTTCTTGCGTTGCTTAGGTCGAAGGTGAACGTATCATCTGAAGCCATTGACTGGTTTCAGTCGTATCTGTTTGGTCGTCAACAATGTGTCAGATTTGATGGTAAATGTTCCTCGTTTTCCCCCCTCACTGCAGGTGTTCCACAGGGTGGGGTGCTTTCACCACTTCTCTTTTCCATTTTTATTAACTCTGTCTCTTCTGTTATCTCCTCTTCATTTCATTTCTATGCTGACGATTTACAGATCTACTCCTCAGAAACCACTGATGGAATTTCCTCTGCTATTTGTAAACTGAATACAGACTTGGCGAATATTTGTAACTGGTGCAAATCTTACGGTCTTGCCGTAAATCTTGTTAAGTCACAAGTAATCGTCATAGGTAATCGCAATTTGCTGACTAAAATTAATAACCTTCCATCTGTTTACTTTGATGGGGTTGCTTTGCCATACTGCAATACGGTCAGAAACCTTGGGCTGACGATTGACAGTTCCTTTTCTTGGGGACCTCATGTATCTGAGGTAGGGCGGAAAATTTGTGCCACTATTGGCTATCTTAGGCGGTGGAAGAATCTTCTTCCAATTAAAACTAAGATCGCTCTTGCCAATTCTATTTTGTTACCTGTCATTGACTATGGTGATGCATGTTATCTTGACTTATCGCAGGATCTCCTTAATAAGCTCGATAGGCTGCAGAACCTTTGCATCCGCTTTATCTTTGGCTTGCGAAAGTTCGACCGCATATCTCAGTTCCGCGCTGAACTAAAGTGGTTGTCGGTCGGCCAGCGGAGAGAGATGCACGCCTTGTCTCTGTTGTATCGTATCCTGTTTCTTCCTCAGACTCCGCCATATTTAAAAGAACGTTTTACCTTTTTTGATAATAACAGGCTACGTTCCTGCACCGACAGCAAACTACAGGTTCCGTACAGTCGCACGAAATATTATAGTAATTCTTTTACAGCTAATTGTGTCAGACTCTGGAATTCCCTACCTGATGACATACGTCAGGCAAAATCCTTGCCTCTTTTTAAAAGTCGTTTGAAAAACTATTTTTTATGTATGTAGCGTTATAGTATGTAGTTTATTATATTTATATGTATGAACACTATATATTTTATATAATAATTATATGTTTAGTATTAGAATTTATACCATGTATGTAGTTTAGTTTGCAATATTTTTATGTAGGTAGAATTTTTTATTGCCGCACCAACCCGTTCCTTCCAATAACTACTATCGCCAAAGGTTGTCTGGGAGAGATCGCTTTAGCGATAAGACCGCCTTTGCACACCTAAACTAGTTTTTTTTTTAATTATTTCTGTAAATGTGTTTATTTGTATTTTGTTTTTGTGTGTGCAATAAAGAATTTATTATTATTATTATTACCTTTGTTTTTACCGAAGATATAGCTTAAAGCCTTATGATCGCTGCGCAAAATGAAATGCCGACCAAACAGATACTTATCATGCCTGCTGACTCCAAACATTATGGCTAAGGCTTCTTTATCTAGCTGCGAATAATTACGCTCGGCCTCATTAAGAGTACGCGAGGCGCAACTGATAAGACGTTCCGATCCGTCGGAGTAGCGGTGCGTGAGAACCGCGCCGAGTCCATACGCGCTACTGTCCACCGACAACAGCAACGGTAACTTGGGATCGTAGTGTGCTAGCACAGGCGAACTACTGAGAATGTTTTTAACTCTTTTGAAGGCACTTTCACATTCGCAACTCCAATACCATTTTACATTTTTCTTTAGTAAATCGTATAAAGGTTTTAATACAGAACTCATGTTAACACAAAATTTATTGTAAAAGTTAACGAGACCAATAAAACTTTTTAATTGCGTTACGTCTTTCGGTGATGGCGCCGAAACAATAGCTTTTATCTTATTTGCATCAGTGTGTAGACCCTTTTTATCAATTTTGTATCCTAAGTATGTTACACTGTCCTTAAAGAATTCACATTTAGACCAATTTACTCGCAACCCGGCCTCTTTTAATCGGGCTAAAACGGCACGTAAATTTTTACAATGAGTCTCTCTGTCTTTGCCAGTCACACAAATATCGTCCTGAAAAGCTACAGTAGAGGATAGGCCACACAGAGTTTCTTCGATCAACTTTTCAAAATACTCAGGAACACATTTTATTCCAAAAGGTACTCGCTTGTAAACGAAGGTGCCTATGTGTGTAGTTATAGCGGTCATGGGTTGCGAGTCCTCCGTTAATAACACTTGCTGATAGGCGTGGGACAAGTCTAATTTAGAAAACTGTTCGCCTCCCCCAAGGGTAGCAAATATATCTTCAATTTGTGGAAGAGGATAATGAAAATCTTTTAATAGCGGATTAATAGTGACCTTAAAGTCTCCACAAATACGAATGTCTCCATTTTTTTTTATTATAGGAACAATAGGCGTACCGTAATCAGAACGGTCTACCTTATAAATGACGTCATCTCGCTGCAACCGCTCCAACTCGCGCTCGACCGGCGCGCGAAGTGCGAGGGGAAGCGGGCGCGATTTAACGAAAATTGGAGTCTTGTCAGCTAAATGCAACTGCATTCGAGTTTTAAAAGTCCCAAGCCCATCAGCGAAAACCTCGGGAAATTCTTTCCTTAATAATTCTATAGTATTATCATTTTCGCATCTTTCGGATAAATTATGGCAATTTGTGATATCGATTTGTAAAATTCTTATCCAGGCACGGCCTAGTAAAGGAGGGCCGCCGTTTTCAACAACATACAACGGTAATTTATACAAACGATTTTTACATTGTACATTTACCATAATATATCCCAGAGGTTCAATAACACTACCTGTGTAAGATCTTAACCTTAAATTTTTATGTTGTAAACAAACGCTAGAAAAATGATTATCATAAAAATGCTTTGAAATTACAGAGATCTTACTACCAGTATCTATTTCAAATTTAACTACAGACTTTTCTACGTTTAATTTGATATAATACGGGCCGTCATTACCCTCGCAAATTATATTATAAAAATCTAAAACACTGTCATCGGAATCATTAAAAAACAACTGACCTTTTGTGTTTTTCTGTATAACCGCATCACTACACTTATCAACATTACCGCACACGACCTTCAGGTGGCCCCTCTGCCCACACGAATCACAGCTGTAGAACTTGTAGCGGCACCGGGACGGCGGATGCCCGCTGCGCCCGCAACGCCAGCAGCCGCGCCGTGAGCCCTCGAGGCTCAGCGCACCGGCCCTGGCCGCCGCGTCTGCCTGCACGCCACCCGCTCCCTCGCGCCGTTTCATGCGCCCGCGCTCCGCGCGCGCTGGTGAGGATCTGATGCGATGCAGCCCTTCCGAGATGGCGCTGGAACTCGCCCCGGACGCTGCCTCCGCTGCATGTCTCTCCGCTGCCTCGAGCGCCAATGCGAGTTCTATTGCTCGCTTATAATCGATGTTCCGCTCGGCAAACAATCGTGACCTCATATCTTCACTTTGAAGGCCAGAAACAAACTGGTCTCTCAAATTTACCTCCAAAGAATCCCGAAAATTGCAATGTTTGGCGAGATGTTTTAGACTTTTCAAATAATCACTCACTATCTCCCCTTGCCTTTGCTTCCTTTGCCGGAACATATGTCTCTCTGCGATCTCCGACCTTTGTGGCTCCAAGTGGTCTTTGACAATCTTCACTAATTGTTCAAACTTCTTGTCTTCCGGTAAATCCGGGGAACACAAGTCGCACATCAATTCGTAACATGCAATGCCGACATGTGTTACCAACGTGGCCACGTGTAAATCTTCACTGATGTTATTTAACGCAATAAATTGCTTCACCCGACGACAATATGCATCCCAGTTGTGGGAACTAACGTCAAAAGGCTCGATTTTACCAAAAGGCATGATTTTAATTAAAATAACCGACTGCGCCAAAATGTAATGTACTTAATAAAACGACGGACTATCGCAGAATGGTTTATTGGTAGAACAACATAATGAAGTGCGGGCTAATTATTAAACTACCTACATTACACTGCTCTTCTCCAAATTTAACTATTGGATTTACATAAAAGCCAATAAAAAAAAACTAAATATTTACATCACTTAATTAATTACAATTTCATCATCTTTTTGACCCGCGGTCTTAATGCCATACGAAGAGGACTATTCCTATTGGGAATCGATAAGTCTTTCCCCATCAAATAAATAAATGAAAATATCATAATAATGTACTCAAGACTCCCCAGTAAACTGGTTAAAAGTAAAAGTCTTTTAAACTGTAATAAACCACATCCGAGCATGTTCACATTGAAATTGCCTGGTCTCCCCGTCCTCCCGTGTCAAACGGATGCTAATATGTATATTATAACATAAGAAAGTATATCAAGTATGTGCAATAGACCTAAAATATATATTTTTAAAACATATTATAGACTAAAGAATAAAGTAAAAATTGATTTTTTCTATAAAGGCAGGTAAGAAAAGATGTGATCTATAAATAAACACAAGAAGCCTTATTTTATTTATTTGCGAACAATAACATAACTTAACCACTAATTAATGAAACAATGATTACTGTAAATCTGTAACAGTGATAAATATTATTATTTTAAGAATAAATTTTTGCACTACTTGCCAATTTCAAACTTTGAAAACCTTTCTACACTAATGGTGAGTTTTGGGTTCTGTAAGCAAGGCCTTAAATCATCCCTTCTTTGTCTAGGTTAAAGAAAATTTGTTATCAATCTGCCAAAAGATTTTACATTAAAAAAAAGTATCTACATTAAAAGTATGAGAAATACATACAAGTAAATTAAAGGTAATCTTATAAAATATCTACATATTTTTATGGTCCCTTAGTTGAACATTTTAATGTTTATTCATTCATATTAGGATCCTATACAGGATGAGTTCAAGTATAGACAAGTATAATCTAATAAATAGTAGACAAACTCATAGGAATTTCTAGGGTAAATAAACTGAGTTTTAAGATGTGTTCAGCGGCGATCTAGCGTCAAAAAAAAATAAGGAAGTAATTGTTCTAAGTATAGAGAGGGCATTTTAGTCTTTTAACATGATTCTGTATTAGAACATGTACAGAAGGATTAGAAGCTAGAATGTTAGTTTATAATTGGAAATCCATCAATGCATAACGATAGTTTATGATTAGGTTAGAAACAAAATGCAACTCACCGAATTGTCAAAAGAAACACACACTCATCCTTGTAAACCAGCTGCTGGGGCGCCGGTATTTTAATTTTGGACAAATGCGGTGTTAGAGCGTCCAACGATGCCATTTTAGCGATGCTATCGCATATATATTTAATTTTAATTAATTTAAAGAAACTTGTTTAGCGGCAGAGCCAGTCTCAGAAAAATGACAATTGACAAATTTGAAATGACAATGAAAACCATAGATTAAATTAGAAATACCGAGAAAATACCAAATGTTAATAGTCTAAAGAGAGGTTCTAAAGATTGTTTAATGCTGGCGTATGTATCCTCATTGTGTGTTGCCAAAGAGCGTATAAATATACAACTAGAAGAAAACAAAAGAAGAAAATACCATGATATAATGTATGTCACGCTTGTATACTTATTGATGCAAACTATTACACTACACTGTGACAATGATGATCCAATCAGAGATATTTATTATATCTTATGATCATCCTCGATTATCTACTGGTTTTTTTTTAAAGGGCACAGTCAGCTGGACTTAATTACAAAAAAAAATTGCATAATGCTGAAGCCTGGTTGAGTAAAAATATGAGTGATCCTATGAAATTTGGTAGATGGGTCCTTTACAGAAGGATTTACTAACACAATAATTATTTCGCTCATGCTTCTCGTCCAGGCGGCTCGCTGCGCGCGTCAAAGCTTAATAATATGAGTTCAACCGTTGAATTTAACTGAAGAGTACAGGCTCTAGACTTATAATTACTGATTTAAAGAGTCAGTCAATATAAAAGATTGCTTAATATTATGAGATTCTACAAAAAGGATGTTTTCAAGGATTGCTATAGACTCCCTAATGAATACCGAGGATTGTGGTTTGCACTTGAATTTTACACATATTTCACTTTTTACAATTTCAAGCAAGGATTTCATTGCTCCAAGTAAGATTTTGTAGAGTCTCAAAGATTTTAATTCAATTTTAATCAATTTGTTGAAAGCCAATTTGTTTATAGGGTTTAATACAAATAGCCCATAGTCTAAATGACTGCGAACTATGGCATTGTATAGAAGTTTTTTAGAAAATGGTAGAGTACCCAACCACACCCCCGATAAAGTCCGTTCCCTAGCTAAAGATCATTGATTTTGGTATTGATAACAAAAAACTTTGCAACTGCAACTGATAGTTTAAAAATCTCAAAATAATTGATATACGCAGTGATTTTCACAGTTCAAGCGGTATATAAGAAATTATTGTTTCTAGAGAAGTGACGTCGTAATTTTGAATTCGGCGATTCAACCGCCATGGCAGATCGCTAGATTTTGCAGTTTTATTTATTCAAATTCAAATTCATTTATTTAAGTAGGCCTACTTTATAAGCACTTTTGAAACGTCAAGTATGTATGTTTGTGTGACTCTACCACCGGTTCGGAAAGCAGATTCTACCGAGAAGAGCCGGCAAGAAACTCAGTAGTTGCTCTTTTCCAACATCAACATTTACAATCATTTTGCTATCTTGCGGGAGATGAGAGCGAGTCTGGCTGCTTCCATTCTACCTTGTCATTGAGGAATTCATCAAATGTATAGCTGTACTAGATGCGTTTTTACACATTTTTTAAATGTATGCATTGGTAGGTCAAGAATTTCCTTAGGAATCATGTTGTAAAAGCGTATACTCAACCCCACAAAGGAGTTCTGCACCTTTCGCAGACGATATGCAGATATCACTAATTTATGACCGTTTCTGGTAAGTCGATTGTTAATTTCAGCTTTTGATTTATAAAGAGTAATATTTTGCCTCACAAAGACTATATTATTATAAATGTATTGCGAAGCTACTGTAAGAATACCTATTTGTTTAAATTTTTCACGAAGCGATTCGCGTGATCCAAGTTTATATAATGATCGTACGGCTCTTTTCTGTAGTATAAATATACTTTCAATATCTGCAGCTTTTCCCCACAGCAAGATCCCATAGGACATAATACTGTGATAGTATGCGAAATAAACAAGCCTATTGAAAAATAAATACCAATCTGACTTGAAACTGCTGAGTGCGCTGTAGCCTGTATGCGACTGACACTTCAGTACGTTGGTATTTAGTCTATTCTGAGGCTGTATGGTCAATGATCTTTGCCTGTCCTGAGAGGAATTAAAAAACAATATTAGTCTATTGTCTGGTACTACTCTCTAGTATAGTGTACAATCTATGGGTACTGCAGTGGTAAAAATATGAGTTTCGTAATTGTGGAGAAAGAAGGACTCTATTCTATTGTTGTTAAACATGGCAGATAAATATAGAAAGTGTGTGAAGTGTGGTGTATCTGCTGCGTAAGACCCACTTACTTTTCATTCTTTCCCGAGAGCTGGAAAGGCATCTAATTTAGCAAGGTAGGTAATATAGTTTATGTAATTATCACTTCGCCGTTTTATTAAATAACTAAAATATTTCCTAAAAACACCATTAATTTCTTTAACTTCTAAAGTGGTTGAAAGTTGAAAATATTGCTGAAGTGGAGTTGAAAGACTTGCACAAGAGCCATAAGTTATTGTGTAGTAAGCATTTTGATCGCAGTGCCTTCACGAATGAGACGATGAAAAGGTTAAATCCTAATGCTGTTCCAAATTTGTTGTTCCCACCATTATTAGCGGAATTGTCACAAATGGAAGATTCAGCGGTATGATATTTAACACTTTTTTGTTAATTTTACAAATTTTCCTTTAAAAAAGGGTTGTAATTTTATCTGCATTTTTTATTTCAGAGAACTTCAGTGTCTTCGCAATCTTTTACACAATATCTGCCTAACTCGCCTCTAAAAGGTCAAACACTGCAATTGGACGTAAGTATCATGCATCATCTATAGACTAAAACAGTACACTGCTAGACCAAAGCCCTCAAGAGGGAAGGGTATGTCTATAATCACCATGCTGGGCAGACGGGTTAGTGATTGCATTACTATGAATAGTTTTGCCCGCAGCTTCACTCACATTCAAATAGATAAATGTAAATTATTTTTTATTAGTGTACTACCTGCTGTATACTGTATTGCTATTTAATGGTTAATATATGATAAACTTATAAACTTATGAGATTTTAGAGGAATGTGCAGCGTCCAAATAAACTCATGTGAGTTTCAGAATGCGAAGATTAATAATTTTAGTAGTTTGTGTAATAAAAAAATAAATAAATAAAATAAATAAATAAAAAATAAAATTCAGGTTTTTTTTCTACTGGAAGAAATCTTGTTTTCTTCATTTGTGACAATTTGCATTCAAAATTTTCATGATGATCACTTGAACAGTGAGTGTGAAAGTGTAACAACCAAATAACCTTGTATTTGTATTTTTATTATTATTAGTTTGGATGTTCTGTTATGCTTCATAACAATGTTTTTTCATAATCTTCACCGACATCATCATGCATGCAATGTTACTCTTCACCATCAACGCAAGTGATTTGTAATTGCTAAACAAAGTAAAATATACAAACTGTAATATAAATTAAATGGATATTTCTGTATTCCAGATTACTTTTGTGACTCAACCTGTCAATTTGAAGAACACAAAAAAGGCAAAAATTCTGCAGCAAGTAGAAAATCGCTATTAGACTCTCTCTCAAAGAGTGAGTACTTAGAAAAATTAAATGAAAATTTAAAACCTGCATTTGGTGTGCTTTGACAAAGCCAAATGGTTAATACACCTAGAAAATTAAATGGTCGTCGTTGGACTCTAAATGAAAAAATCATAGCACTGGCTATGTATAAAAAATCCAGTGCATGCTATAGATTGCTCAGAAGATTGTTTTGCTTGCCAAACCCTGGTACTTTAAAAAGTCTTTTAAATTAAGTAAATTTACCTTGTGGAATTGACAGTAAAGTTATGGCAAATTTAAAGGAAATTACACTAACACAGTCAAAAACTGATAATTTGTGTACATTAATGTTTGACGAGATGGCAATTCGAAAAATAATCGTATGTTATATATTCCAAGAACAGACAAGATTGAAGGATACCAGGATCATGGTTCCCAAGGTAGAAGCCAACAAATAGCATCACATGCATTGGTTTTTATGTTGGTAGGATTAAGAAAAAGGTGGAAGCAACCAATAGCCCACTATTTCTCAGGAGAATCGGTAACAGCTGATAGACTTCAAGCAATTATTAAAGAGGTGCGTAGATAAACACTAATATTTCATAACTGCTCCCTTTACTAAACTTTGTAGTTATTCCATATACAGTAGAAGTAGGGGTGAGAAGTATGATCAGCAAAATTTCAATTACCTTCTAAAAGATATCTTGAACAATTACTGTAATATTTTAACATATTAACTTTAAATAATATTAAACCTATACATAATAACCCTACCTCTTAAATCACTCGATCTAATGATGAAACCAGTAGTTTTAAAGATATAAGCAGAGGAACAGATGGTGGAAAGTACCTTTGTATTATTCTATGCAGATACCTGTTTTATATGTATTTAATCACATTTTTGTTTATTTTAGGTATTGTCAGAATGTTACTTAAACAATTTAATAGTTGTAGCAACAGTGTGTGACATGGATGGAGTAAATGTAAGAGCCATAAATTCCCTATGGGTTTTGAGTTTTAGCAAGCCCAGTTACCTAAAGGACAAATTTAACTCGTCATGATCTCTAAGTCACCATTCTTGTTGTGATAAATGACAAACAATATCAACAAATCTTTGAAAAATACTAGGTACGATTAAGTCAGCACGCGAATTATGATAAAGAAGTTTCTATGCAATGTTTGCCAACATTAAAAGTAATCATAGAAATCCCAAGTGTTTCTTTGAGTTCTGCTCTCTTTAATTCTTATGATGACTAGTAATTTATGTCGTAACCAGCCGCGTTCCAACCATTCTTTTCATTAGAAAAAAAATATGCAAAGCCAACAAACAATTTTTAAATAAAATAAATTTACCTGTTGTTCGCCAATTATTTTTTGATTTCGCCACAGAAACAATTTGCACACAATTGGAGCTCATATTTAACAATATTTACTATAATTTGTAAGAATATTCAACTCAAAAAAAACAATAAACTGCTAACTAGTTATTAATCAATAATAATGAATCTGTTAAGTGTCAACTAGTTGAAGCGCAAATAATAACACGCGTGAAGTTGTTTCAATTCGCTCGCTGGTCATCTTCACTAACTTCAACTCGCAATCTGGCATTTGATCTCCATACTAAATTATAGCTTCAACTCGCAATCTGGCATTTGATCTCCATACTAAATTATAGCTTCAACTCGCAATCTGGCATTTGATCTCCATACTAAATTATTAAATAATCTAGATTGTCTCTGCTAAATACATGGAAATTTCTATGAGAGAGAGCAGTAAAATAAAAGCCCCGTATAAGCAAATGAGTGTGAGCGAGACAAAGCGGGACCTCCGATCGCGTACGAAGACACGCGAAGAGCGCGATAGTGATAGTTCGGCGCGGCGCCGCGCCGTTCGGCTGGTTGCCACCACAGAGTCTACCTGCCAGAGTAACGTAGTGCTTACAGTAAAGTAGACAAAGAGTATATACATTATTGAGCAAAAGTTAAAGAATTGTATTTATATCCTCATTGCTATCAAGTTTTAATTATTTGTTAATTTCATTTCGGAATAGTCAAGAAAAATTTAAAAGAGATATTTATTGTAACGAAACCCCGGCTTTTCGGCTTGTATGGTAGTACCGCCATCCACACTAGAGACACCGTAGACAGAGAAGTAAATAGACGAATGGTTGGCGTGCCGCTTGTGAGACAGAGCATATTTGAGAAATGTTGCCATACATTTTTTTCCCAGTCCCAGGTCAGGTCCCAGATTTCAGGTCTTCTACCACACTTATAGTTTGTTGGTATTTGTTTATTACTATTTGTTCCATACAAAATTTATTTATTTATTTCCAACTTACGACTAGTTTTACAGGAATTTTCCTAATGCACTAGCGTAGATACTTATGCCTACCTACATACTAAACTTTATCAGTGTAGCAAAATGTAGGCATTTGTTTCATTAGAAGCAGCTGCACTTAGAAACATAGCCTAAAGGAACTGCATAATAATTTTTGATGTTCCATAATTAACTTAATTGTAAAATGGGAACATTTATGGAATAACATTAGTATGTTGGTCTGTGAAGCAATTTTGCAGTTTTTTTTATGAGAAAGGATTCTGGCTCGTGATAAGTTGGAAGATGAAAGCGGAGCGGCTAGCTTCCAGGCAACTTTTATTAACATTATAAATCTATATATATACAAACTAAAGATGATTTTATAGTAGGCTAATAAACAAAAAGTGTCATAATTATATCATCCAGCATATACATACAATGAAAACTCAAAAGCTAAATTATTCACTGACCAGTGTTGGAACAGCGTTAGGATACAGAACCGTTAGCTTGTTCTTTTTAATGACCATATTTTTATGAAAGTGTTTGCTGCAAATCTTTGAACTGAAATGTTGATATCTTATTACATAATACTACTACGACTAGGTTGTTAAACTTATTTAAATGCTTTAATTTGAATAATGCTTTCGATGAACCTACTAGAATCACAGCAACTTCAGCATCTTGTTTAGATAATATTTTTTTTAACTGTGATATCTTAGGACTAGGTAAATCGATATTAAACAATTTAAGGTCAGATCATTGTGGCCAACAAATTACTGTTGTTGGTACAAATAGAAATAAACATATTGTTAAGTACAGGCCGATAACTCAGAGTAAACTGACGCGATTTGAAGGTGAAATATCAGCCAAAATTCCAGCTCTCTTTTTTGAAAACTGTCATCCCGACAATCTTTATCGTACGCTTTTCAATGAAATAGAAAGTGCATTTAATAAAGTATTTACTTTTAAATACATAGATTCTAATAAAAAAATGAGGTTTAGTGATTGGGCGACAATAGGCATTTACAAAAGCAGGGATAAGTTGTATGAGCTATATGATGAAAAACAATACAATCAGACTCCAACCTTCCTTGAATATGTAAAAAGTTACTCCAAAACATTTAAAAATGTTTGTAGACAAGCTAAGTCGCTATACATTAAAGATCGGATAGTAAAATCTGAAAACAAAATACAAACAACCTGGAAAATTGTTAATAATGAATCTGGGATAACTAAATCTCGAGACGGAAATTTTGAATTAATTATTAATAATAATATGGTAACTACTGATACAGAAGTTGCTAGTACTTTTGAAAACTTTTTTCAGAATGTTCTTATTTTGTTAACAGATTCACTAAATTCCTCACCTACTGCAGCTCAGAATTTATTAAGAGGCAACATTAATGAGTGCAAAGTTTTATTTCATTTCAAACATATAGATGCATCGGATATCAGTAAAAACTTCAAGTTGTTAAAATTAAAGAAAACAGGTGATATATGGGGAATGTCGGTAAAGGTAATATCTCAAATTATTGACGTCATTGCTCCTCTTTTAGCCATAATTTTCAATGAATGT
This sequence comes from Pararge aegeria, assembly GCF_905163445.1. Classification (NCBI taxonomy): domain Eukaryota; kingdom Metazoa; phylum Arthropoda; class Insecta; order Lepidoptera; family Nymphalidae; genus Pararge; species Pararge aegeria. The sequence goes on along the minus strand of NW_024396990.1, from coordinate 250,718 downwards.
GTTGATTTAGGTACTTTCCCGAACCTAATGAAACATAGTAAACTCATTCCTCTATTTAAATCTGGTAATAAAAATGATATAAACAATTACAGACCTATCTCAATCTTACCAGCTCTTAGTAAGATATTTGAAAAAATTATATTAAATCAACTCTTATATCATTTTAATGTAAATAACTTACTACACCCTGAGCAGTATGGCTTCACCAAAGGTCGTAGCACAACGGACGCAGGCGCTAAACTTATAAAACATGTTTATGATGCCTGGGAATGTTCACAGAACGCCATGGGTGTTTTTTGTAATCTATCTAAAGCTTTCGATTGTGTTGATCATAAAAACCTTGCTTCTTAAGCTAAGCCACTATGGTATCCAAAACGTTGCACTAAATTTGGTTGCCTCTTATCTCAGCAATAGAACCCAAAGAGTTTGCATAAATGATGCAAAGTCTCAGGGTTCAAATACCTCAATGGGTGTCCCACAAGGCTCGATTTTGGGTCCTTTTCTATTTTTAGTGTATATAAATGATCTACCGTACCATGTCAGTGGAACATGCGACATTGTATTGTTTGCAGATGATACATCTCTAATTTTTAAGACTGATAGGAGTAAAGATAACTCTGACGAAGTAAACCGTGTTATGTCGCATGTGTCGCACTGGTTTACAGTTAACAACTTACTTTTAAATGCAAAAAAAACAAAGTGTGTCGAATTTATCTTACCAAATGTAAAGAAAATTGATAAAAATATAATGATAAATGGTGAATCACTAAAAATAGAGACTTCCACAGTTTTTCTGGGCGTGACCTTGGATAATAAGCAACAGTGGGGTGCCCATATAGATTCACTAGCGGGTAAACTAAGCTCGGCTGCCTACGCAGTCAGAAAAATTAGACAGATTACTGACGTTGAAATAGCTAGGCTAGTTTATTTTGCGTACTTTCATAGTGTTATGTCCTATGGAATCTTGTTATGGGGTAAAGCAGCTGATATCGAAACTATATTTATATTGCAGAAAAAAGCTGTACGGTCAATATATAAACTTAAATCACGCGAATCCCTCCGTGAGAAGTTTAAAGAAATAGGCATACTTACTGTAGCTTCACAATATATTTATAACAATATAGTATTTGTAAGACAACATATTAGACTTTATACACAAAAAGTGGACATAAACAGTCGACTTACAAGAAATGGTCATAAATTGGTGTCATCTGCATATCGTCTGCGTAAGGTACAGGGATCATTTGTGGGATTGAGTATACGCTTTTATAATATGATTCCTAAGGTGATTTTGGACCTGCCAATGCACAAGTTTCAAGAATTTGTTAAAACACATTTATTAGAGCGAGGTTACTATACAATTGATGAATTTTTTAATGACAAGGTTGCTTGGAAGCATCCGGCTCCGCTTTCAGCTCTCACAAGATAGAAAAATGAATGTTAAAATACAAAATGTAAATTGTTGATGTTGGAAAAGAGCAACTGCTGAGTTTCTTGCCGGCTTCTTCTCGGTAGAATCTGCCTTCCGAACCGGTGGTAGAATCACTACAAACAGACAGACTTGACGTTTCAAAAGTGCTTATATTAGGCCTACTTGAAATAAATGAATTTTGAATTTTGAATTTTGAATTGAATTTTCCAGTTGAAAAACATCTTACTCCCTGCAAAAGAGTAGTCTATTACTACAGATGTGGTGACTATGGAAAAATTAGTGATGAGCTCGATAATATTATCTGGCAGGACTTGTTTTCATCAACCAGTGTTGACATTGCGGTTCAGCGTTTCTATGATATAGTTTACGGCTTTCGTGACTCGTTTATTCCTAAACGCAGGCTCGATAATAAAAAGACGTATCCTGTTTGGTTCTCTGGGGAACTTATAAAAATTCTTAATGAAAAATACAAGTATCATTCCAAATTTAAAGTATATGGTAATCTTGATGATAAAATTCAATTCGAGCGTTTGCGTGTCAAGGCTATCGAAATCGAGAACCTATGTTACAGAAACTATCTGAAAAACTGAAAATTCTATTATTTTCAATTTTAAATTGTTTTGGTCAATTATGAACAACAAAACCAAAAATAACTGCATTCCAGCGTCTATGACCTACTCCAACCAAGCTAGCGACTCAGGCGAGGGCATATGTAACTTACGAATCAGGTAAAACTAAATCTCGTGATGTGGATTTTGAACTTATTGTTGATAACAATAAAGTGACGTATGAGGTTGCTAATACTTTCGAAAACTTTTTTCAGAATGTTTTTCAGATTCTCTAAGCTCTTCACCAATAGCAGCTCAGCGTATATTGAGAGATAATGTTAAAGAGTGCAATGTTTTATTTAATTTTAAACATATATCTGCAATAGATATTGTAAAGAATTTCAGGTTATTAAAGTTGAAAAAAACCGGTGATCTGTGGGGTATATCGGTGATGGTCATTTCTAACATTATTGACGTTATTGTCCCTTATCTAGCCGTAATTTTTAATGAATGTGTTGATATGGGTATTTTTCCGAACATAATGAAATGTAGTAAATTAATACCCCTTTTAAATCCGGTCATAAAAATGACCTTAAAAATTACAGGCCTATTTCAATCTTGCCAACTCTTAGTAAGGTCTTTGAAAAAATTATACTTTATCAACTTTTAAATCATTTTAATGTAAATAACATACTTCATCCGGAGCAGTACGGCTTCACTAAAGGTCGTAGTACAACGGATGCAGGCGCAAGACTTATAAAGCATATTTACGATGCCTGGGAACGTTCGCAGAATGCCATTGGTGTTTTCTGTGATCTGTCCAAAGCATTCGATTGCGTTGAACACAAAACGTTGTTATTTAAACTAAGCCACTATGGCATCAAAAACGTTGCACTCAATTATACACAGTTGTTAAGTCTCGTTTCGATCAATTTCAACACGGTTTTGTTAAGGGAAGTTCTGCAGTATCTAACCTGGTCCTATCTTCGGACTTCATATCTGATAAAATGGATAATCAAGACTAGGTGGATGCTGTATACACTGATTACAGCACAACTTTCGATCGGATTGATCACAGCATATTATTACTCAAATTATCAAAAGCTGGAATAAGGGGAGATATTTGTATCGTTGGTTCTCATCTTATGTTAAAAAAAGATCACAGGCAGTAGTACTAAACAGTTTCACTTCACCTTGGCGTAATATACCTTTAGGTGTTCCGCAAGGCTCACTGCTTGGGCCTTTACTATTTAACATTTTCATACATGATATTGACCATTGTTTTCTAAATACGAAATTTTTACTATTTGCAGACGATATGAAAATCTTTAGAGTAGTTAACAATCCCAATGATGAGATGCTTCTTCAGGACGACCTAGATAGACTAGATAATTACTGTACCATCAACAGATTAGATCTAAATGTTTCTAAATACTTTGCAATTTCATTGACACGTAAACGCAATATATTCAAATCCACCTACAAAATAAAAAATCAAAATCTTAACCGGGTGTCTGAAATACGAGATCTAGAAGTCGTGCTTGAAACTAAACTACTCTACGATAAACACGTGACCAAGTTGTCAGTAAAGCTTCTAGAATGCTCAGATACCTGTCTCGATCATCTAAAGATTTTACCAAATTAAAAACAATCAAAATACTATATTGTGCCTTTGTAAGGAGTAATCTTGAATACACATCTCAAATATGGAATCCCTAGTATGAGGTGTACATTCAACGTATTGAAAGAATCCAGAAAAAGTTTATACGGTTTCTTAAGTTTAGATTTTAACTCAATCCTAGTTTGACCTATGAAGCTATATGTGCTCAATTGCACTTATTACCACTTGCCCTAAGAAGAAATATAAATTATATTACCTTTTTAATCAATATTGCTAATAATAAAGTAGACTGTACACCGCTCCTTGATAAGCTGTTCTTCAAAGTCCCCGTGAATAACCATCCTCGATCCGCTCGATCCCATTCAATTTTGTGGACACCTTTTTCGCACACGAAATTCCGGAGTAATTCTTATATGCTTAGATCTTGCGTATCATTCAAAAAACTAAGTAATAAAAATGATAAAATGGATCTTTTTTGTACAAATGCAACCTCTGCGCGTAAAATTATGGCTAATGGATCTTTTAACTTAAATTAGTAAATCTGCTGTTCAGAACTAATCAATAATTTTAAGTACTCTCACAATATTTTAAGTAGCTATAACTTTTCAGTGTTGGTCACTCCTATTTTTTGACTACACTATTCATAAATCTTTTAACTATACTTCCCGTGTGAGCAATTTCCTTTCTTAGTATGTAAATTCTATCTGTGAAAACTTGTAATTGGCTATACTTGATTACTTTACTTCCATTTTTTTTATTTTCTGTTATTAGCTGTAAGTTTTCCTGTACAATAAAATAAAATAAATAAAAAGGAGGACGAGATCGGCCTCATAGGGTCTTTTCGCCTTTTCGCGTCCGACGCCCAATTCGCGTCCAAACGACGGTACACTGTTTTACAACAGTGAAAAATAACAATACCGACACACCAATCTAAACAAGAGCGCTTCTATTGATGTTCGGACCTATGACAGGTACTCACACACAAACAAAAGATCTATGCGTGCAACCCAAATTTAATGAAAAATAAACTAATCTTGCGTGTGCAACCAACAAGTGCTGACGCACGAATGAGTTGTAAAAAAAATAGTGAGCAGCTGTACTTTTCACGATAAGTATTTAAGGTTTTTATGTGAAATTTAGAATACTTTGTTATCCCTAGACCTTAATTGTGAACCACACTATAGGAATAACGATGTTTGTGCTTATATTTTTCTACTGACACTTTTATATAAGGTGGACGCGAACTGGTACATACAATTTATAAAAAAACCACTTTGCGTCCGCTGTGGACGCAGATTACTCTAACTATTTCTCAGTCGGATGTTTAATTAAATACGATAACATGGGAAAAACAATATAAACTTCCTATCAATTTTAACAACATTAACATGCATAATATGATGGCCGATTTGCGTCCATATTATTAGAAATATAAAAAAAGATAATTAATGTCAAAAATCAGACTTGGACGCACAGTTTTCCTACATTAGAAACCCTATAACATTTTGCGTCCATCTTTTTATCACACGAAAATAACTAGTTAACTATACAACTTAGACAAATTGAGATCACGGGCTGCTAAACTGCCAACGCCGCACCAAAATACGCTCTGTTGGTAGGCCCCCCACATTAATTCAACCGTGTAAAAAATATCAATCAACCAATCACACAGACAAAATATTAATTAAAAAATAAAGTACGTGACTGAATGGACTATGTTACTTAAATTTGGCGTTGTTTAATCGCCGGATGTTTATCATTGAAACTTATTTTGTTTACGTTTTCGCGCCAAAATTGATTGTTAAATGAATGAGAAACAATATTTTTTACTCCATGACTACCCTGCGTCAGAAGTACAGCATCCATAAAAAACATCACTAACACTCCATTCAAAGAAATTATATTATTATGATTTCAAATTGTTTACATTTCACTAACATCTGTAGTACGAGTTTTTACTCAGTTTAGGTATCAGTGATTCAACCAAACTTAATATTAAACTATGATTTATGTCACTATTTAATAATCGTGTGAATAAATGATTTTATTATAATTATAATTATTTAGTTTATAGAAAAACTATCTTAAATAAAATTTGACAACCCTTATCGTTATAACTATAAAACGCATATGCACGTACGTGTCTGCGTATAAATGTGTGTGTTATTGTTTTCGTATTATCTAGGATGATAATAACATTTTGCACTATTCCGTGACCCCATTTGAACTTAAATGTGAGCACGGCTAATATTTTAGATGTCACTGCTTATTTTTCATGACATCACTGTACAGTTAATTCTCCAAAAACTTTAAATAGTGTGGTAATCCATCAGCTCCTTGTCTTCCAGCATTGTCTACAATCAACATAATTATCCACAAATCTTCATGGTATTTTACTTATGAGACTTATTTTTTTCACTACAAGTTAACTCTTGACGGCAATCTCACCTAGTTTGAAATGATGGAGTGAACTGACTTCTTACACAACGGATAGGACAGAGAGATTATGAGTCTAGACCCCCACGCTGCTTCCATCAATAGTCTGTAACAGTCCACTGCTGGACTAAAGGCCCACCACCCCGGCGGTAAGGCCATAATCACAATGCCGGGTTTGTGATCGCAGAAGTTAGTAGTAATTTCACTCCATCGGGGAGAGAACGGGTTATGTCATCCTATATTCTCTGCCGTAACCACACCGCAACGCACAACTCGTTGCTTTAAATTAGATTTAAAGTATATGAATACTTGCAGTAAATAAGGCACTAAGTACCAAAAAGTTAAAATTCAAACTAAGTATGCAGTTCGGTTCTAAATGCCATGCCCAACAACACAAATAAAGCACTAAGGACCCAGCTTAATATTTTTCTAACAAAATAATGGTATGAAGTTCGCGCGGGTACTAAGAGCCACGGGTTCGCTGTTCTCAGAAGGCACTAAGGACCATTGTCGTCTGATTCATTTTGTATCAAAATGGCGGACTGTGACGCCGCGCCTGGGTGTTCAAGTGATGCAAATAAAAGAAAAAAACAGTGTTCCAGTGCTAGTTTTCGAAGAAAACTACTTAAAACTCATGGCAAAGAGTATGTTTCGACATCAGAAAAAGTCATTCCTGCGGTTTCTGCTCCCGGTGCCGAGGTAAAACAAACAACTGTTTTGTTATGCTTGTTTAGTCGAATTCAAAGGATTATTGATAGTGACGTGCTGAATGTGTTCCGACGACTCATCGTATTTTGAATTTTAATAGTGTATCTTTCAACTTTTTTGTAATTATCATTTTTAAGACTACGTAAAATATTATATTGATTTAGGTAGATGTACCTACCTAGAAAAAAATTAAGATTTTTATTTTATAACAAAAACGATCCTATCGTTTTATCCGCGTTATCTATTCGATCTAAAATTTATAAATAGATTAAGCTGAAATATTCAAGGCTGAATTCGAAGAAGCTTAGAAAACGAAGAAATGATTTTTTTTCTACACCCGACAAAATAAAAGGAAGGTTATGACTTTAGCAGCGTATAATATGCGAACGTATAATTTGTGCATGTCGTGTGTTCCCTCATAGCGCTTGAACTACCTAACCGATTTTAAACGATCGTGATATACTCGTAGGTCAGTTAGAAAATATGGCGTCATTATTTTTTTTTTAATTTTTTAACAGTCGGGTTTCACTTTATTTTTTTTTTTATTGCAGATACTATGCAAATGTTCTAAGAGCTGCAAAGATGTTTCACATGAACAAAAATTAAAGATATTTAAGGAATACTATGATTTAGATTCCCATGAAAAGCAAGGCAGTTACTTAATGGGCTTAATTAATATCTTACCAATAAAGAGGCGACGAAATGGAAAATACCTTGATCCAAAAGATAGTAAACGCCAATGTACGGTTTCCTATACTTTGCCTGATGGTAAAGGTAACATAATCCAAGTTTGTAGGAAAACATTTTCATCTGTTTTTGGCCTCAAGCAGAAAAAAATACACGTTCTTGTTAATAGAATAAAAAATGGAGAGCTTACATATGAAGAGAAAAGAGGAAATAAGATAAAACATCGAAAATACTCTGAGGACATCGTAAAACTAATTAAGGAGCATGTAGCAACATTTCCTCGAGAAGAATCCCACTATGGAAGAGCACGATCCCAAAAAGAATATTTAAGCCCCGATTTAAACATAAATAGATTTTACAATGCATTTAAAGTATTGCATCCTGACATCACAATTACATATAAATTTTACAGTGACACCTTCAAAGCTAATTTCAAAAATTTAAAATTTGGTCGGAAGCGAACAGATACTTGCGCAACTTGTGATCTGTTAAATGCTCTAGCTAAAACTAATGGTCCGGATAGAGAAACAAACGCTACCAAGCTACGTCTTCATCAATGCAAGGCAAATAGAGCTATGGATACTTTGAAGAGAGATGTGGTGAGGTCTCAGATGCCTGGAAGCCTTATATGCACTGCAACTATGGATCTTCAACAAGTATTATCTACCCCTGCCCTTACTCACAGTCAGATGTATTACAGTCGCCAACTTTCAAACTTTAACTTGGGAATCCATATTGGTGACACCAATGATGCATACATGTGCTTATGGCACGTAGGTATTACTGAACGAGGTGGAAACGAAATCGCATCCTGTGTTTTCAAAGTCTTCAGTAGTGGTGCTACAAATAAAAAAAAATTAATAATGTGGAGCGATAATTGCGCAGGACAGAACAAAAACCGAATGATTATACTATTGTGGATCTATTTGATAAAATTGGGAATTTTTGATGAAATTGAGCACAAATTTCTAATAACTGGACATTCATATCTTAATTGCGACAGAGACTTTGCGCTTATTGAAAAGCGCAAAAAGCTATGTAGCCCAATGGTACCCAATGATTTGATAAAGATGATCGAAGAAGCGAGATATAAGCCATTTAAGGTAATTCCAATGGATAAAGAGAATTTTTTCGATTTCCAAAAAGCTGCAGATTCCATTATTACTACGGATAAAATGTGTATTTCTAAAGCCAACTGGATAAAAATATCGAATAAGCAAATAAATAAAATAAGAGTCCGTACAACCTTGAATGAGATGGAATCTTGGCGGGTAGTCAATATTTTAAAAAGGAATAAAACAATAAACGATTTAAATTCTATAATCCTTCCACAGTTAAAATGTACGTCAAAAATCAATGAAGCAAAAAAAAAAGATTTATTGGCTATGGTGCCGTACCTAAAAAAAGAAGAGGACAAAAATTTTTATACAAATCTGCTCACATAAATAATAATTTGTATAAAAACATTTTTTTATTTCTTAATGAATGAAATAAAAAAATCAATATTGTTTAAAATTTAATCGATGTGTCCCATCACTACTGATTTTTATATAAAACGTCGCTCCGCGACATAAGTGCCTTTCAAATTTCATTATCAGTTGGACTTAGTTCCTTTTATAGGGAAACACACTAGGCACATATGACTTTCTGTTAATTTAATTTTGTTTATTCATTTTAAGTGTGAAATAATAATTTTGTGTTACTTTTTTTTCAATTTTCCTATAAAACTTAACTTCATTTATTGTGTCTAATGCTTATTTTTAATATGAATAAAAAAGTTAATAATTTAAAAGAGTTTTGTTATTTTCCTAACTTTAATCTTCGTGGTTCATAGTGCTTTATTTACTGCAAGTATTCATATAGAAACAGTTTCTGTTACATTTTCTTTTTTTTTTATTCGTGCTCATATTATATTAGCAAGTAAAACCTTAACCTAAGGAATAGCAGAACCGCTTAATAGGATACTTTCAATGATGACTTTGGCAGATGGACTAATATCAACTGGCACTAACATTATGTAATAACTGATATCAACAGCTAATAATATTATGTAATGAATTTAACATTATTTTTTTCACAGAATGCGATCGGCGCCATCACGAATCCATATTCCGAGTTCCTACGCACTTACCAAAATGAAACAGTGGATTACAACGACCCCATCATTTGCCTATCCAATCAAAAGGCATACAAATCAGAATACGGCGAGGCAATATCAAATTTAATTAAAGGGGTTTGTATTTATAGTTTTAAAAATTAGTAATATGAACAGTCCAATTAGCATGAAATATGATAACCGCTTTTATACAACTCTATTTATTGTGCCATACAGCAAAAATACATGTATAATGGATTAAACTCCTATTATTAGATCTAAGTTTTTCTAGTTGGTGCGGTAAAAGTCACTTAACCCTGCCAAGCGTAGTTCGCTCTGAACTCAGTGCCGACTGGTGTCAGATTTAGAATATATTTACACCCATAATATATTCTATCTAAACTGTATACATTCACCCTTTGTGTGGGTGAGTAAGTATGCGTTCTCATATGTAAACGCTTATATTCTGTGTAACGTTAAGTATTGAAATTGGGCTGACAAATTAAAAAGCATCAACTCTAGGCTCAGAGCGAACTAAAAGCTACGCGTAACCCAGACATAGTTTCTGCTCATATTATTTTAGCAAGTCAAACCTTTACCTAAGGCATAGCAGAACATCTTAGTTGGGTACTTCCACACAAATCGATCGAATTTTGGTCTTTAACCTGAATTGGTACGATAAGTTTGGCTAATGGACAGATATAAACTACGATACTGGACGATAAATCGTCGATGTAACATCGATCAATATTGGTCAGTATGAAACTTGTTAAAAAACAGAATTATCTGGATTAAGAAACGCCGTTCTTAGAGCGGAAGATTCCATAATACAAAACTACAATAATCGATCCATCGATCGATGAAATCAAGTGACGATTGATTGATTCGTGTGGTAGCATCGTGTTTTCGTCTTAGAATTTTCAATTCTACTACCGAATATACTCAAAGAACTACCATTGATCAAAGGGTCTGGTAACACGAACAGAAGTGGCGAGACACGGCAGTTGACCATAAGAGCTAGCACGCGCTACAATTTGATGAACTTAGATTTTTTTTCGAAATAATCTTAATTCCCGTTACGCTCAGCGTGATGAATCTGCACAAGAACATTTAAAGGCACATTAAAATGTGTGTGAAACTTGTTGACCCCAAAATTTGCTAAATTAACATATTTGAAAAAATAACTTTGTTGTCTTCGCGCACATCGTCATCGTCGCAACACCAACTCGACTGAAATTTGCATTAAAATGTAAGCTTTATATTCTTTGACATTAAAGTGTTACTTGAAGTGGCGTGGAAAACAGGTGTTTAACCTATCAAAAAATCATAAAATGAATTTATAGGCTTATAAAATATATGAAAGTTTGCCTTATATCCGATAACGTGACCGATGACCGATGACCTTACAATCTAATGCTTAAATTTCAGCCGAGTCGGTTTTCGGCAGCAAACTGAAATTTTTCCGGTCGCTAGTTTTCGGTCGATGTGGCCATAAGGCCATATAAAAGAAGAAAGACTTAAGACGCCACGCAAAAAAATGACAGCAACGAGTGATGTTTTTTCCGCAGTGTCTGAGCTTCTGATATTACGGACTTAAAAATAAATCAAAAAAGTTACACCAGTGCTACTCTAGGATTGTCTATGTCAACGAGCGTATACTATGATACCATATAGTACACAGATATTTGCGTTCCATTATCACGCGCAATGCTGAAATCAGTGTTGCCAAGGAAACAAATCACAGCACAGATATGCGTCTCGCAGCTGTACGCTTGTTCGTACATTATAAAATTTAAAATGCTCAGCGCTATACTCAAATTTTCTAAATGCCACACGTTTTACGTTTTCTAATGAAAGTCTATAACTTTAGTAGTTATATTATTGTTCGATATAAAATGGTGTCTCCATACTTATGAGCTTTTATTTTGCATCTTCATGGAACATCATAACGCATGCGTTGAATGGTACGAAAGGGCTTTAGTAATAGACCATATACATACGCTGCAGAAGGTTGTATAGAAGACCGAAGCCGGCCACTTAGCTTAGCGTTTGTGGACTATGAAAAAGCCTTTGATTCGGTGGAAACCTGGGCTGTGTTAAGGTCCCTTCAGAGATGCCGAATTCACTATAGGTACATCCAAGTCTTGAAGTTTTTGTACGAAAACGCCACAATGCCAGTCCTTACATACGAGGCCGATCCGAGTCATAATGGCAAATATTCTGGGAGACCTTAATGCGATGCTTATTGACCTCAGCGGAGTTTCTTAATAGGTGGGCTTCCGTATGAACAGGAACAAGACGTAAATTATGTTTAACGCTTATGTTCCGCTCCACCCAGTAATAGTTGGGTATTCAAACTTGATTTATATAAAATACTAGTGGACCCCAGCACCATCAGTCCGGCTAATTTGTCTATCTAAACCATGCAGGGTGCCACCCAAACGTATACCAAAAAATTCATTTAAATCGGTCCAGTCATCTAGGAGGAGTTCAGTGACATACACACGCACACAAGAAATATATATTTAAAATATATATGTTTTACTCGGTTTAAAAATTACTATCCAAATATTAAATAGTCAACTTTTATTAAGACTGAGTCGATTTAACACGTTAATTGTCCAGTGCCCCGCAAAAGATACACGGACTTTCAACAGATTCGTAGGACTTTATTTTGTGTTTATACGTCGATTAAAGCAACGTTTGAATACTAGTAAATATGTCGCCAAAACATTTGCGCAGACCTATTCTATATCTTTTTGAATATGAAGTTACTGAAGAAAACACTGGAATTTTATCATCAAATGACTGTCAAACCATTAGCTGTTTTCGTCGAGAAACATTCATAAATAATCTCAGTTGGAAACTGCTTCAAGCAATTGAGAAATCGAATATCCTGCTGGTATCATCGCCGTTAAGCACAATAGTTATTAGTAATAAAACATTATCAACCGACCTTGCAATTAACGTCTTTTCCACCGGCATTTAAATATCATAGTTTCATATGCTTACGTACTAAATAAACTGTTTGAGGTCATATGAGATTCCAGATGACGTTTAAAGTAGGAAGATTATTTTATTTGCCGCAGACGGTGATCGAAGGCATAACAGGACCGATCCACTTTCATGATACCTGTATCCGAAAGAACTTTACCATGCACGTACATCAGCTCAACGTATCCGGAACTCTAAAGAAGGTAAGTCCAACAATTACATTAAATTACGTTGTACTCGTGGTAAGCATGTATGATTAAAAATGAAGAAGTCATGAAATTTCGTGTGAGATTAGATAGCAACCGAGTCGCTAGAGTTTAACTGAAATATTCGCTATATTGATGGACTTTGTCGCGTAGGTACTGATTAGGGGAATGGGTTTAATATAACTGCCGTACTTCCTAACAGGTTAACCCGCTACCACATTATACTGCATCACCACTTACCGCTAGGTGAGATTGCAGTCAAGGTCAAGTCAGCCAACTTGTAGAGGAATTCACTAAAAAAAGTACCTTAAACCTTAAACTTTTCACCGCATGCGGACGCGTCAGCCCGAGTGAGTCATCTGTTATATTATTTTTAAATGATTATTATCATTTACTATCAGTCAATGACGTAGGTGGAATAAAAAAAAAACGTGTGTGTACTTATGTACACGCGTAAGAAGTTACACTATGGCGTAACAAGATAAAAATCTTTTCAAAAATTTTACATTTCGCCTTATTCTACGTTTGTAGAAAAAACTTCTCTAACAATAGAAAAAAATACATTTCATTCCTTGAAAGTTTATAATAACTCACTATCTAGTTAAATAAAGTTTATTTAAGTATCACAAAAAAAATATTTATGCATATTTAAAGGAATGGACATAATGAACAAAATTGAATTTGGGCACTAATGGACTCGTAGTTATCGGACAACCAAGTTTCACTCAACATTAAAATTTAAGATTTTTGTACAATTAAATCACCGGAATGAGCCCGCAGACTTTGACAATTCAAAGTGTACACTGTCAAACCTTACAGCTAACTTCAGGTTGTCGGTTTTTTGTGACAGTGTGCGCGCATCGTAAAATTTACTCTCATCATTTTCCCTAACGCGCCAAAAGAATTATAACTTCAATAATAATAATCACACACTAAAATTAATATTTACAAAAAATATAAGCCGTCTAACTGTTCACTTACGGGCATGGCACCCAAAATGTTGGCGCTACTGCCCCTTTGAATGCTAGACTTAGCCGTTGGGCTAAGTATAAATAGTAATTTGGTCAATATATTCAGTTCCAAGATGGCCGAAGACACAAAGTGGCGTATCACATATATTTTCACTACTCCCACAATATGGGTATCGAATAAAACGACTTAACTATTAGACCACGATACACGATGACAAATTTTTAATCCAAGATGGCCGCCAATACGAAACTGCGACTTACATTGTTTTCACAACTGTCTCTATATCAAATAAAGCACTGGACAAAGAGAATATTATACTGAATGTAAGAATGTATAGGTACACTTTTATTGTACACCAAGAAAAAAGAAGTCACAGACATAACATAGTAAGAAGGTACAATTTGGCGGCTTTATCGCAACCTACGACAAACATTATCCGCTATGACAAATTTCGAATGCAAGATGGCCGCCACCACAATATAGCGACCCATTCGTTCTGACACCGGAGCATCCTCAGGAGATGTTGACTTTACAATGTATATTTGTTAAGTCATTATTTATTTAGTCGTATGGCATTTTCTAAGAAAAAGCGGTTTAAATTATTGATATAATTTATAAATTATTTATTTATTTCATCTTATTTATACATAAATATAAATAAATAATACATACGGATAGTTAACCTTAATTATATTGGAGCACTTGAAAAAGTATATAAGCACAATTTTTTTCACTAATATTCACAAATAGTAAGTAATATCAATGAAAATATTCAATTTAAATCACTACTGAATATAATTTATTAGCACATATATAATTCGCACTTGTATGACACTAAAACACGTGTTGTGAATGTATAAACTAGAAACATGTTGATAAATATTATAAATATGAAAACAGTGATCAGAGGTGACGAGCGTACCAACATGCGCGACTAATATCGAGGTTCAATTTCTATTTTGTTGGTAGCTTTTTTTTCGAGACTTAATGAGCGTTTAAGCAGACAGCTTCATACTGTTAATTTTGTGTCACAGATGCGCGCGCATCTTAAAATTTCACTCTCATAATTTTTTCATAACGCGCCTACAGCAGTGTAACTTCAAAAAAATACTTTTAACATTTTGCGTCATTCTCGACGTAAAGCAACACAATAGCTCGCAAGCATCGAACCCAATTATCATAAGAGACACACTAAAGACTAATCCAATATGTTTTAGTTTTTATTAATTGTAATTAAACGATTATTATCCAACTTTTATTAACGAACTACCCAGAGATTTTAAATGGCAAAGGATACGTTGAGAATGCCAGATCCATACGGGTCTGTTCGTATCCGGACGTCCTCAAATATTTTTATAATTTAATTATTTTTTTTACTTTAAACAAAATAATTGTTGTTTAAACGAATGTTTTTTATTGATATACATATCGAGGGGTGAAAGGCTATTTGGTTTAAGCGACATCTTGGGCGATATTGAGTTATATACATATTCGGAATCAGCAATTTTTTCTCCGTCGGATGATGCCGGATTCATTTCAATTTTTTTGGCGCTTCAAACAACTCTATTTTGGGTTGTTTCCATAATGCCAGTGTATTATCTGACGTCGTTTTTGCATTAATTTATTACTAGTGTACTTGAACTATACAATGATTTAAAGAACCGAGACATAAATCAGTAGGCCTTTCTCAGAAAAAAGATTCAATATCGGTTAAAGCGTTTTTCTTGTTTCTATTTTTTATTAACATGTGACTTAAATCATTTTGATATCCACGATTTACATGTCGTGATGTCGCTTAAATCATTTGTCCGTCAACAAAATACGACATGGAGTGTCGCTTAAGCTCTTTCAGCTGCATTTATTTTCTACCTAGGGTGTTTCTTAAACTAAATAGCCGTTTTGTTTTAGCTATTTTGCATGTTCGTTAAAACATTTTGGTCCTATTATTTTTTTAAATGAATGACTCTTAAAACAGACGGTAAAATGAACTGATGGATTTTGAATCATTGTTCAATTTTAATAAAAAGAATAGTCGACCTTTAAATCATTCAATTCTAATATGATACATTTCATTCATGTCATATAATACCATTATTTATTCTATCACCCGGGAGTTAAAAATCGTGATCATTCAACGACACTGTAGTGCTCAGGCGCTTCAGTCGAACTCCAGAGTGTATCAAGGTGTGACGTGACTCACAGTTGCCGCCAGTGTTTATAAAACAGCGCTCTCCAAAACAAA
Source organism: Pararge aegeria (assembly GCF_905163445.1). Taxonomy (NCBI): domain Eukaryota; kingdom Metazoa; phylum Arthropoda; class Insecta; order Lepidoptera; family Nymphalidae; genus Pararge; species Pararge aegeria. The sequence goes on along the minus strand of NW_024396990.1, from coordinate 234,777 downwards.
TCGTAAGTGTTGTTTATGTAAGATTTCAAATTGAGATGAAATGTAATACGTTTACTTATTTGTTATTATTATTTATTAGTTTAATTATGTTACTAATACTATTAAGTATGTAGTTAATTCATTATTTTAAGAGAATTATTGCAATCTTAGGCTAACTGTCTTCATTTAAGTTCGGTATAATTGTATAACAATACATGATTGTTATTATTGATATACACACTGTTTAATATAGTTGTACTTATAATTATTTAATACTCGTATCTTTAGATACATTTTAGGTACACCTAGTTTGTTTATTACAATAAAATTACCGATAAGCGACATGCAAATTACTTTTTCAGTGATCTATTATGTAATTGATTTGTCTTTTATTTGTAAACTATGTTAAGTACTAACATTTAGCGCCAACTATAAATATGATATAGGTACATACTTGTGGTTGTAAAAGGATCATCTTATGTACTTCCCTTATAATTACTATTTCAGATAAATATGGAGAGAGAAAGACAGAAATTCTACAAACACAAAATCAAACGAATCAGTGTGTCAAAAGAGGACAATACGTCTTCCGTAACTGATAAAAGCGACACCACCAAATCTACAGTAACAATCTTAGGAAGTGCCTCCTATCATGAACAAGTCAACGATTTAAGTATTTTTAATTCGAACAGCATAGGTCAACAACCGGAATCCTTGATTGATGATCCAATTGATTTAAATGATGAATCGAACTTTTATGCACATTCTGTGGATATAGAAGTAGGTATATGTTTCATATTTGTAATACTTGTAATAGTAGCCATTTGTTATTCACACGTTAAATTTTACTTATTTCAGACAAAAACGACACAATATATACCTGATGATTTGAAAGACGAGGATTTAATTATTAACGAAGTAACGATTGAAGTGGAAAGAGCGGTGATTTTTTTATATAGTCACTAGTTTCGTAACTTTGTGAAAAGTAGTCTACGTGTTATTTTGATTTATGATCTATGTTACTGTTAAGTTTTATAAAAACCTAATTAATATTTTCAACATAAATGAGCAACAAACATCGTATTATCCATCTTCCCTCATAAACTTTCGCGTTTACTGTAAAATCTAGTGCGGAGTTTTTTTGCAAATTTGATGGTGAATAATATTTCAATTGCCTTTTAGAATCAAGAAGAAAAGGACAAACCTGAAGTAACAGAAATAGAAAGAACAATTAGTAACGACAGTCTTCAACCAACTATTACTGAAATTATACCTGAAACCGACATGGATATATTAAGGAAATCTTTAGAAGTAAATACTGATGACAATGTAGAAATACAAACAGAAGGTGATCATCCAATACCGAAGAAAAACAAACGAGTTCTAAAAAAAAGCTATGTTGATTTTTTAAGTGATGATGAAGATTTTGCTTGGGACTCAACGTCGTGGAAAGAAACAGATGAGTCTTCAAGTGATCAAGATGATCAAAGAATAGCGAAGAAAAAGAAAATAAGCATAAAAGATGGAAAAGTAGGAGATGCAGGATTAAAAAAGAAAAGAACAAATAAGAAAAAGGTACGAAAAGATGCTAGATCAAAGGGCGTTCAATATGTTAAGGGAGATGGTTCAATTGTGAAAGAAATAAATATGAAACCGAATCCTTGCTTGGAAAAAAACTGTCCCTATAACTGTAAAGAAATACCCTCAGAAAAGAAATGGCCATATTTAAACATTTTTGGGAATTATCTACAGAAAGAAAAAAACAGTGGATCATATCTATGTCTTCTAAACAAACCATAAAAAGGAAGAGATCCAAAGACTCTAATTACAGGAATAATACATTCTTTTATTTCATAAATGATGGAGAAGGTCGGCGACAAGTTTGTTTAAAGTTCCTCATGAACACTCTTGATATCAGTCAAAGATACATTTATTATACATTGACGGCACAGGAACTTGGTATGGCGAAAGAAGAAGGAAGAGGAAAATGCATTCCCACCAACAAAACATCTAACGCAATCAAAGAATCAGTAAAATCCTTTATCAAAAGGTTACCTGCTATACCATCGCACTACTGCTGAAAGGATAGCACAAAACTATATCTGCCTGTTGAAGTCAAAAATATTAAAAATTTATACCGATGTTATAAAGAAGACCTAATTAGTAAAGGAGTGGATGTTGTAAGTGAAAAAGTATTCCGTCTAATATTCACTACTGATTTTAATATTGGGTTTCACGTACCTAAAAAGGACAAATGCATAAAGTGCCTGCGTTTTGAAGGCCAGAAGCCAGAGGATTGTGCCGAATTGCAAGCTCATTTTGACGAAAAGGAGGCATCGAAGAAGCGGTTGGATTGTCATCGACAATTAGGTAAAGAAAACCCTTCCATTCTGTGCACTTCTTTTGACCTCCAAAAGGTTCTCAATACGCCTCATGGCAATAATATGTTACTGTTTTATTCTAGAAAGTATGCTGTTTTTAATTTATGTTTCTACGAAAGCATCACAAGGAACGGTTTTTGTTTTATCTGGGGAGAATCTGAAGCAAAGAGGGGTGCAAATGAAATTGCCACTATTATAGAGAAGTACATACAGAATGTTGATTCTCGGGGCAACATTAAATTTTTGATCTTGTATTCAGATTCTTGTCCTGGACAAAACAAAAATAAAATAGTTCTTGCAGCAATACACAATGCTTTATTGCAATCGACCAATTTAGAAGCAATTCAAATAAATTACCTTTTACCTGGTCACACGGAAATGTCAGTAGATAGCATACATTCTACAATAGAACAATCCATTCGAAATATTACTGTATGGGCTCCATCGCAATGGGCAACAATATGCCAGCTAGCAAGAAAAGAACCGGCACCTTATAATGTTGAAAATCTGACACATGAGGATTTCTTAAATTTTGATGATATGTCTGATAAATATTTTAAGGGAAACCTTGTAGGTAAGATAAGTAAAATCCGTACAGCAACATTTAAGAAATCTCATACAAATCAGATGAAAGTAAAATTTTCAATGAAAGATAGTGCACCGGAAGATACTATACAAATTATTGCGAAACCTAGAGCTATCAATCGTAGATATAATTCAAGTTTGCCGATTACCAAAGCCAAATACATGGATCTAAAGAAATTATGTGACACAGGGGTTGTACCCAAGATATTTCATAAAGAATATTTAAATTTGCAATACTGCAATTCCAAAGACGTTCTACTCGATACTGATGTAGAGGATACAGTCGAATAAAATGATAACTAAATACTTTTTCGTTATTTTTTATTGCATTTTATTATCAAGCATTGATTGTATTTTATATAATTTCTAGAAGTTTTGTTGTTTGTACTAAAAGTTAATTATAATTATAGTTGATGTTCCTACATTGAGACTGATTTTACATGATTATTATACTAAGGTAAATTACACCACACACATTATACACCACAGTGTGTAATGTGTGTGGTGTAATTCATAAAAATATTTATTCTATAGCTATTTTCTTCTTTGTCACTTTGTCATTGAAATGTGTGAAAGTGACTAAGTAAAATATAGCTACAAACAAACTTGTGATTGTTATCTCATCGTCATAAGGGTGACAAATGTGATGGATAGGATGGTGTTAAAATATGCAGATTTACGCCTAATATTGTTAAATATGAATAAGCGAGTAATACTTATTTTAACTGATGTGGTTGATTAAGACTGAAAGATAATAAATAAAAATATTGATGTTCCTACATTGAGACGTTTCGTACAAGAGTTCTACTTTATTATTATTACGTGACTTAATAAATACTTGAACTGATTCTGTGTATTTCTTTATTTATTCAATATCAGCACCCGAAATTTTTGGTGATAGCGGTATATTCAGGTTGTTTCAACAGCCATTGACTGATTTAGACGCTTAAAATGTTACATCCAACGTCACATTTTCAATACTTTACTACTTTTATATGTTACTTATGTGAATTAGCCAGTCAGTCAATTTAATCTCAATTGGCAGGTGAGATAAATAGCTTGCTACAGTTAATTTCTTGGGCTGCGTCACTTCATGCTGTTTGGCTTATTCTGAAAATATACTGCAGAGTCGCTTAGTATTTTTTTCCTGTAGCCAATTGTAGTTATGAAGTCACTTAAATCTTTTTTCCGTTCCCTGAAAAATAGTGGCTTAAGGCAATTCGTATTAAGCGACATTTATCTTCTTAATTAAAGGTCCGTTTTATATGGTATAAGCATCAACACCTTGACGTTTTCAAATTAATTTAAATTAAGTTTACTCCATTCCAATAGCTGAAGAAGTTTTTTTGTTATGATTTTTTTTCGGAAATTTTAAACTTTAAATGGCTCTCCTGTAAAGTTGCAAAAATGTCGCTTAAACCAAATAGCCTTTCACCCCTCGATATGATTATATTATCCTATAAGTGCAATGTGAGAAAAATACAGTCATTTTTAGTTTTGAAAAGACCTTGACTTTCATATAGCGGGAGCATCACCTCAACGCTTCGCTTAATAAAGCGTGCAAAACAGAACTGCACCACTTGTTTTTTTTGTTCTATGTCCACCTAAAGCCATACTACGCACACACAATACATTTTCCACAAACACCAAGTAAACTGGAAGAAAATGTACCTTATTCAACAGTATGCAATAAATAATTAAAATAAACATGTAAAAGGGGAGTCTACGAATAGTATATTGCCCTGTATATAGAGCTATATATTATAGAGCTGCCCTGAACTATATAACCCTACGATTGCCATTTACGCTTTGCAACTCGCTCAGCTTCATATTTCGGTCTGATCCTTCCTCTGATCCCACTTCTGATTTAATCACGTAGGGAAAAGGAATTAATCCTTAAAATGTATCTTTATAGTCAAAGTTTCTTCTTTCTTTCAGATTGGAACTTGGTCAGACATAAATGGCCTCAAGAATGTTTTTCCGTTTGAAAGACAGAAAACACGCCTACGAGAAGTGATTGTTGCAATATTTTATCAGTTTCATGAAGATAGCTAACACACTAGGTATAGGTGATCCTGATAAAATTTTTGGTTTATGCAAGGACATTTTGGACTTAATTGCCAAAAGTACCGGCATAGTGTGTGAGTATATATTATATATTTGCTTAGAATGCTAAGTGCATTTTAAGCAAATAAAAACACTGTGAGAGGAGGCCCTTGCCCTGTACTGGGTCGGTAATGGGTTCATATGATGATGATGATGAATATGAACTTTGTAGATCTTGACAGTAAATTATAAATAAAAAAAAAAATAACTGACCAGTGAAAATACCCCGACTATCAATTGATAGCCATATTAAGAGAGTTGTGAAAACAAAAAAAAAACACAGGGAGATGTGTAAAAACATGTCATCCGCCATCTGACGGCGACCCGAACACTCTCGACTAATATATATATCAAACAAAAACACAATATCAAAATCGATTCGGGAAATATGATGCTACAGACAGACAGACAGACATAAAACACCAAAGGAGGATAAAACAAATAAATTAGGGTTTTCAAAATACAAAAGCATGAGTAAATAGTTATATAAATTTGAAATTGGAATTCATATCCAAAGAGAAGATCAACGAGGCCAGTACGACATAACGCGAATTTCATAATTAAGGACCTAATATTATTATACAACGAACAAATTTTTGCGTGAAATTTGGTACCAAAAAGAAGGCCACCGCAAGCCATCTTTCTTTCTTTCTTACCGATGATGATCGAGTTAAGTTTACGACCAATAACAAAAATCTTGCTGATGAGGGCACGACTTATCATTGGTCGCACGCAGAACGCGAATTTAAACGTCACATCAGACGCTGCTGTCTGTTCTTGCGTTTGTAGATGCTATTGATATACAGACATTTTAATCAATATTTGTAATAATACAAATATTGATTAAAATGTAAACGTTAATCTATCTTCAAGATTGAAAATACGTGTTGGGTTGAAGCCTTTTCACGTTCATCTGTCTATCTGATTCGTAACTTTACTACTTCGTATTTTAATTTTTAACCGTACATGCTAAACATTTACCTTTTAAAACACGTAAAAATCTCATGTTATCTATTGCAGGGTAAATCAATTATTATGAATCACTCGACATATGACGCCCTCTACTGTTGCATAGAAATATCAATAAAATAAGCACGCCCAAAGAAAGAATCGTTCTGCTAGATGTGTGCGTGCAAGTTAGTAGTGTGTGTCGTGTAATGTTATAATCGTGCGCTTGTACTTACAAGATTAGCATCGGTCTTGTGTGAACAGTTTCATTCATAAATTCTCTATTCTCTAATTACGTGTTTCATTTTTTCTATGAATAAAATGATTTGCTTGGTTTGTTATTGTTGTTAAAGGTCATTATTCTTTTTTTAGAATTAAAAACATTATTCACAAATGTAAATACCTTTTAGTGTCTTTTAAGAAAATTAAGGATCTAATATTATCGAATTCTTTCGTCGAGTCTTTCGTTTTGAAAATAATCTATGAAACCAAACGCTGTCTCAATTTTGAAAAATGAATAATTTAGGTTTTCCAGGAATCATTGGAGAGTGAGAGAGTTAACAATAAATATGGTTTCTATTTATTGTTTACATATCAAAATAAAATAGCGTTCGTACCCATACTTACAAAAAATTAAAGACATATTTTGACTAATTTCGATTGCAATATTATCATTAGCATATTCGATCGCCATTATTGTTTACCTTCGAACAATGCTGTATGGCGTTGGTGATAAATAAACGGTTCAAGTGCATAAATTCAGTAACTTATAAAAGTTTGAGCAGTGATAGTTTAATGTGTTAAGGTTAATTTATAGTTTATTCATTCATTTTATAATGAAAGCATATTCGTGCGGTCTTTGTTTGGGTTCAGTGTGCCTGGAAAAAGTACTTAGAGAAAACTTTAATTTCTATCCCTACTTATATCGTAAAATTAGAAATCATTCGCAAAGGAAGGAGTGTACCAATGTTACAAATATCCCAAAAAAAGGTGATAAAGTAACGCGTATATTTAATAATAAATATTACGAAAACTATTCTTGGCTAAGCGGCTTTGTACACACCAATCGATTAATTTGCTTTCCTTTTGTTTTATTGTCCAATATACGTAAAGTGTGGAATGATAAAGGATATTGTGATCTTAATAATTTTCATAAAAACGCTAAAAACATGATATGTTGGAAAAATATTATCATCATCAGTGTGCTTAGAAAATGCTGCCGAATGGTGTGTCATAATTTTGTGACGTAAATCAGGGTATGTACTTTTATTCAATTAGCAGTAGATAGACGATAGTATTAAATCAATCAAAAATATAACTTTCGTAAAGTAATTTGATTATAAACCGACATACCTATCTAAAATCTAAATTTTAATTTTACTTTATGTTTGTGTTGAACACCTTGTGCATACCCTGGGTCCAAGGGCTATGCACGCCACTGAGTATATACCTTCAAAGAAGATAGCGGGCGTGTAGTTGTCCTGCGTAGTAGTCATACATAGCGCATGCCACGGATCGACCGAACCGTGCACGTACGCGACCCGACCGGCGGGTATGTTTAAACCACCGAACTCTTCATTAGTCCACTCAGCACACGCGTTCACAAACACAGAGTCAAATCTGTAACGAAGAGAAAATAATATTAAAAATTGTTCAATGTACATACTTGTTTCAGTGTTTATTTTATAACTTAAGCTTATTTAAGCGATTATTTATGAACTATTTATGAAATTTATAGCTAATAAATCTAATAGGTTGGGGAAAAAGTCTTTTCGCATTATAGTATGTATGAACATGTAATAAAATCTCTTTGGCTATACTATTTGTATCTGGCTGGTTTTGGTATCAAATTAGGAAAATGTGTGAAGATGAGTGAATCTAATGAAGAAATTCCTTTTTACCTTTTAAAATTTTACTACAAAAAAGGTAAAAATGCAACGCAAGCCGCGAAAAAAATTTGGGTTTAGCGTTTTCAATCCGGAAATTTTGATGTCAAAGATGCACCTCGCTCTGGTTAGGAGGAGCCCTATGACGGATATAATGGATGCCATTTTTGAAAAAGTGGACCAAGATGGGCAAATCAGTAGGTACAATGTAGCTGAAGAACTGGGAATTGACCACAAAACCATTTTTGACGGAGCTGATAAGAAGTGGATCATGACCGAACCATTTTTGAACTGGTGATGAGAAGTGGATCATGTACGACAAGAAAGTGCGAAAAAGGTCACGGTCAAAGGCCGATCAGGCTTCACAGACTGTGGCGAAACCCGGGTTAACTCGCAACAAGGTGACGCTGTGTGTGTAGTAGTAGGATTGGAAGGGCATTATTCATTATAAGCTGTTACCACCAGGCAGGATCATCAATTCTGAATTCTACTGCGAACAACTGATGAGATTAAAGCAAGAAGTTTAGAGAAAGCGGCCGGAATTAATCAACAGAAGAGGTGTGGTTTTTCATCATGATAACGCTAGACCTAACACATCTTTAGCCACTCAGCTAAAATTAAGATAGTTTGGCTGGGAGGTGGTAATGCATCCGCTGTATAGTCCTGACCTTACACCTTCAGATTTCCACCTGTTTCGGTCTCTTCAGAATTCTTTAGGCAGTGTCAGGTTAACATCACGAGAGGACTGCCAAAACTACTTGTCGCGGTTTTTTGATTTCAGAAACCCCAAAATTTCTATAGCAATGGGATTATGTCCCTACCTACCTATGCCTAATTTATGCAAAGGAAGAAAATAAATTCCAAAAACTTTTTAATGATGATAGTACTTCTAGAAAAAGAGGATTCTAGATTTAGATTTTATTACAACGTTCTACATAGATACTAGTTTGCGAAAAGACTATTATTCCCGCAACCCACTTTTCCGCAAATTTCTCCCTATATCACATTTCAATTTGTATGTCCACTTAAACTAACTTTATAACATTACTATCAGCAGGTGGATCAACTGAATTCCAAACTTTTTTCTCCAAAAGTGACAGATACTCTACATTCATAGCTTTTTGCCACCAGAGGAGTTTGATAACTTTATTGCCTACACATATGTTTGTGGCTTCTCAAAAATTCTGGTCTACATACCTATTTTATAATCGCCATATTTCGTCGGCGGTGTACCACGTGTACTGCGCATGGATCGGCAGCTGACAGACTCCTCTGTACTAGTCGCCACTTCCCCTCCAACTATAGCGCCGCCGACGTCTCGCGTCGTTTTTTCTCTCTTCCGCCTTTCCTCAGCAGAAGACTCGGCATCAGTAGAGGCCTGCTCTACCTCACTGTTGTTGCAGCAGTCATCGCCAGACTCACCATCTGTTAATTCATATAAAAATCATGTGATTTATTTATATTATATAAGACGAGAATTACGATATTCATCAATGTCAGCACATTTATTTTCAATAAAAAGTACATTAGGAATGTGCTTTTTACTATACAGAATAACCTTCCTTGGATTTATTTAATGGTTCTATAAATCGGTAACGCTGAATAACCGACAAAAATGCACAACTTTCTCTTAGCGTTCAATTTATTATGTAGACTAGACTGCGGGATTAATGAATAGGCAATGCATCCAAAAACAAAGGTTTCCTTTACAAATAGTGTGTCGGGACCACACTTCCTCAGTGTTGCTTCTGGTATTCAAATACATCTGCTGAGTACAATGCGGTAAGGTAAGCTGGTGAGCTGTTCCCTTCTTCTCTAGGAAACACTTAACACTGCCCCTATGGTAATTCAAAATCAAAACCAATGTTATCAAAACGCAGGCATTTTATATGTTACGCACTTACGTAATAATTATTTGATAAAGCAATCTTACACTTCACACATTTTCTTGAATAAATATCTAAAGTTTTGAAGAGAAAAATTATTAGTAGTAAGGGCGAGTAAGTACCTTGCATTTCCACAGCTGGAGTCTCTCATAGGGCTCCACACGTCACTATGGATGAGTTCCAAGGGTCGGCCAACACGTTTCGTAGATCTTTTCGGAGCCCGGGCCACAGGCTTTCCTTCCAGGCAGGCGCAAACTTGTTGAAATCTTCTTTGTCATCCTGAAATGAACATACCTTTAAGACAATGATACCCTAACCGTCTATGCCATAAATCAGTATTCATGTTAAGTATTATTAGACTTAACTAACTTTGCAATATTGACTTCCTGCGCTTGATGTAGGACAGTCATCGATTGCTCTTTTGCAAAACAAAACATTCATTCTATCAGTGACGTGCATAGAGGGTATGTAAAGTATATGCAAATGTTTATTTAATTTTCATTTTCATTAATTCTTCATTTTATATCATCTGCATACCCTGTACATAGCCTCAATGCACGCTACTGCATTCTATATACACCCACATAGATTAGCAGATATAACAGGCTGGTGTTGTATACTACAACTGTCATGGACAAAACACCCATCTACATTCATGATCACAACCATGCCTCTTTCACATAATTTAATAACAGAAAACAAATTTTGCAGACAACTACGGAACGTAAAAAACATTGTTTAAGGTTTTATCAAAGTTATTTATGCTGTTTACATGAATATCTGTAGAGCTCTCCAGTTTAGTCGCTCCATCATCACAAGTGATCATCCTTTTCCATCCATCACCACGGAAAGATCTGGAGCAGTCTTATTCCTAGCCAGGACTGCACGGACAATGTGATCAAAAGAGTTAGTGTTTAAAATTATACAACTTTAGGAAGTAACAGTTTCTACCCTTAGTAAAAGTTTGTTCACTGGCAATACAGTACAGCGTCGCTGGTACAGTTGCTTTCGAGTATTGTAGCAGTATACTTCAGTTAAATTGAATGTATATCCAAACCCTGTTTTAAAGCCTATAAACACTTCAACAGCCTAGACAGTAGATCTAAAAGGAACGTTTGTAAGTGGATAAAAATCAATACAGGATTTGCGACACTAAAACGATTGCAGTAAGAAGTTTTACTAAGACCGAAAGTTTTTTATTTATAGCTAATAAATCTAATAGGTTGGGGAAAAAGTCTTTTCGCATTATAGTATGTATGAACATGTAATAAAATCTCTTTGGCTATACTATTTGTATCTGGCTGGTTTTGGTATCAAATTAGGAAAATGTGTGAAGATGAGTGAATCTAATGAAGAAATTCCTTTTTACCTTTTAAAATTTTACTACAAAAAAGGTAAAAATGCAACGCAAGCCGCGAAAAAAATTTGGGTTTAGCGTTTTCAATCCGGAAATTTTGATGTCAAAGATGCACCTCGCTCTGGTTAGGAGGAGCCCTATGACGGATATAATGGATGCCATTTTTGAAAAAGTGGACCAAGATGGGCAAATCAGTAGGTACAATGTAGCTGAAGAACTGGGAATTGACCACAAAACCATTTTTGACGGAGCTGATAAGAAGTGGATCATGACCGAACCATTTTTGAACTGGTGATGAGAAGTGGATCATGTACGACAAGAAAGTGCGAAAAAGGTCACGGTCAAAGGCCGATCAGGCTTCACAGACTGTGGCGAAACCCGGGTTAACTCGCAACAAGGTGACGCTGTGTGTGTAGTAGTAGGATTGGAAGGGCATTATTCATTATAAGCTGTTACCACCAGGCAGGATCATCAATTCTGAATTCTACTGCGAACAACTGATGAGATTAAAGCAAGAAGTTTAGAGAAAGCGGCCGGAATTAATCAACAGAAGAGGTGTGGTTTTTCATCATGATAACGCTAGACCTAACACATCTTTAGCCACTCAGCTAAAATTAAGATAGTTTGGCTGGGAGGTGGTAATGCATCCGCTGTATAGTCCTGACCTTACACCTTCAGATTTCCACCTGTTTCGGTCTCTTCAGAATTCTTTAGGCAGTGTCAGGTTAACATCACGAGAGGACTGCCAAAACTACTTGTCGCGGTTTTTTGATTTCAGAAACCCCAAAATTTCTATAGCAATGGGATTATGTCCCTACCTACCTATGCCTAATTTATGCAAAGGAAGAAAATAAATTACAAAAACTTTTTAATGATGATAGTACTTCTAGAAAAAGAGGTAGTATTTAGATTTTATTACAACGTTCTACATAGATACTAGTTTGCGAAAAGACTATTATTCCCGCAACCCACTTTTCCGCAAATTTCTCCCTATATCACATTTCAATTTGTATGTCCACTTAAACTAACTTTATAACATTACTATCAGCAGGTGGATCAACTGAATTCCAAACTTTTTTCTCCAAAAGTGACAGATACTCTACATTCATAGCTTTTTGCCACCAGAGGAGTTTGATAACTTTATTGCCTACACATATGTTTGTGGCTTCTCAAAAATTCTGGTCTACATACCTATTTTATAATCGCCATATTTCGTCGGCGGTGTACCACGTGTACTGCGCATGGATCGGCAGCTGACAGACTCCTCTGTACTAGTCGCCACTTCCCCTCCAACTATAGCGCCGCCGACGTCTCGCGTCGTTTTTTCTCTCTTCCGCCTTTCCTCAGCAGAAGACTCGGCATCAGTAGAGGCCTGCTCTACCTCACTGTTGTTGCAGCAGTCATCGCCAGACTCACCATCTGTTAATTCATATAAAAATCATGTGATTTATTTATATTATATAAGACGAGAATTACGATATTCATCAATGTCAGCACATTTATTTTCAATAAAAAGTACATTAGGAATGTGCTTTTTACTATACAGAATAACCTTCCTTGGATTTATTTAATGGTTCTATAAATCGGTAACGCTGAATAACCGACAAAAATGCACAACTTTCTCTTAGCGTTCAATTTATTATGTAGACTAGACTGCGGGATTAATGAATAGGCAATGCATCCAAAAACAAAGGTTTCCTTTACAAATAGTGTGTCGGGACCACACTTCCTCAGTGTTGCTTCTGGTATTCAAATACATCTGCTGAGTACAATGCGGTAAGGTAAGCTGGTGAGCTGTTCCCTTCTTCTCTAGGAAACACTTAACACTGCCCCTATGGTAATTCAAAATCAAAACCAATGTTATCAAAACGCAGGCATTTTATATGTTACGCACTTACGTAATAATTATTTGATAAAGCAATCTTACACTTCACACATTTTCTTGAATAAATATCTAAAGTTTTGAAGAGAAAAATTATTAGTAGTAAGGGCGAGTAAGTACCTTGCATTTCCACAGCTGGAGTCTCTCATAGGGCTCCACACGTCACTATGGATGAGTTCCAAGGGTCGGCCAACACGTTTCGTAGATCTTTTCGGAGCCCGGGCCACAGGCTTTCCTTCCAGGCAGGCGCAAACTTGTTGAAATCTTCTTTGTCATCCTGAAATGAACATACCTTTAAGACAATGATACCCTAACCGTCTATGCCATAAATCAGTATTCATGTTAAGTATTATTAGACTTAACTAACTTTGCAATATTGACTTCCTGCGCTTGATGTAGGACAGTCATCGATTGCTCTTTTGCAAAACAAAACATTCATTCTATCAGTGACGTGCATAGAGGGTATGTAAAGTATATGCAAATGTTTATTTAATTTTCATTTTCATTAATTCTTCATTTTATATCATCTGCATACCCTGTACATAGCCTCAATGCACGCTACTGCATTCTATATACACCCACATAGATTAGCAGATATAACAGGCTGGTGTTGTATACTACAACTGTCATGGACAAAACACCCATCTACATTCATGATCACAACCATGCCACTTTCACATAATTTAATAACAGAAAACAAATTTTGCAGACAACTACGGAACGTATTAAACATTTTTATCAAACTTATCTATGCTGTTTACATGAATATCTGTAGAGCTCTCCAGTTTAGTCGCTCCATCATCACAAGTGATCATCCTTTTCCATCCATCACCACGGAAAGATCTGGAGCAGTCTTATTCCTAGCCAGGACTGCACGGACAATGTGATCAAAAGAGTTAGTGTTTAAAATTATACAACTTTAGGAAGTAACAGTTTCTACCCTTAGTAAAAGTTTGTTCACTGGCAATACAGTACAGCGTCGCTGGTACAGTTGCTTTCGAGTATTGTAGCAGTATACTTCAGTTAAATTGAATGTATATCCAAACCCTGTTTTAAAGCCTATAAACACTTCAACAGCCTAGACAGTAGATCTAAAAGGAACGTTTGTAAGTGGATAAAAATCAATACAGGATTTGCGACACTAAAACGATTGCAGTAAGAAGTTTTACTAAGACCGAAAGTTTTGTTTCGATACGCGAAATCGACTACGACTGCGAGCGTGCAAATGTGCTAAGGGTAAAAAGTCTTTCCCCATCAAATAAATAAATGAAAATATCATAATAATGTACTCAAGACTCCCCAGTAAACTGGTTAAAAGTAAAAGTCTTTTAAACTGTAATAAACCACATCCGAGCATGTTCACATTGAAATTGCCTGGTCTCCCCGTCCTCCCGTGTCAAACGGATGGTAACCCCTTTAGACCCTGACCTATTACCCCCATCTCTCCCATCCCCCTTAATTCTTAAATCTAGACAGATTACGAGTCTTAGAATATCTACGTCGAGTTTGTAAACACTTATTTTTCTTCAGTTAAAGGCAAATCCGCGTAACTATTACGCACCAACGCCAACATTAATAATCAATCAAATCCAACATATTCATTAAAATTAATTTTGGTCAGAACATTTCAATTATAAGTATAGGTATTAAAGAAAATGTAGATAGAGCGAAAGTACAATCTCATGTTAAATGTTTTTAAGGAGAAGTAGAAAGCTTCTGAAATCCATTGGTTGATATTATAGTGTATTCTTAAATCTAAGTAAAAAAAAAAAAAAAAAATGCATTGATAACCTCTTCCTTTATTTGAAGTCGGTTAGAACTATGAAAGAAGAAATAACCTACCCTACCCAGTAATGCGGAAGCCACTTAGGAAGAATAAGTTAAAAGTAGTTAATAATTAGTATATACAGTGGCGTGCATTGCATATATGCAAATAAGCAGTGCATACCCTACCCTCAGGGTCTTAAAGAGCCTTCAGATAGGACCATTAAAGTTTTGTAATTAAAAAAACACTAAGTAAAAAATATATGAAAGCGCCATCTAGTAATGAGCGGCCAAACTTCTAGGTCAATTGTCGCTAGACAGGCGACAGCGCAACCAGCGCGCGCGAGGCGCATAGCGTACAAAATAAAATCTTTAGCGTATATCTCTAAAAGCGTATTTTAATTTTTAACCGTAAATGCTAAACATTTACCTTTTAAAACACGTAAAAATCTCATGTTATCTATTGCAGGGTAAATCAATTATTATGAATCACTCGACATATGACGCCCTCTACTGTTGCATAGAAATATCAAATAAAATAAGCACGCCCAAAGAAAGAATCGTTCTGCTAGATGTGTGCGTGCAAGTTAGTAGTGTGTGTCGTGTAATGTTATAATCGTGCGCTTGTACTTACAAGATTAGCATCGGTCTTGTGTGAACAGTTTCATTCATAAATTCTCTATTCTCTAATTACGTGTTTCATTTTTTCTATGAATAAAATGATTTGCTTGGTTTGTTATTGTTGTTAAAGGTCATTATTCTTTTTTTAGAATTAAAAACATTATTCACAAATGTAAATACCTTTTAGTGTCTTTTAAGAAAATTAAGGATCTAATATTATCGAATTAGTCTTTCGTTTTGAAAATAATCTATGAAACCAAACGCTGTCTCAATTTTGAAAAATGAATAATTTAGGTTTTCCAGGAATCATTGGAGAGTGAGAGAGTTAACAATAAATATGGTTTCTATTTATTGTTTACATATCAAAATAAAATAGCGTTCGTACCCATACTTACAAAAAATTAAAGACATATTTTGACTAATTTCGATTGCAATATTATCATTAGCATATTCGATCGCCATTATTGTTTACCTTCGAACAATGCTGTATGGCGTTGGTGATAAATAAACGGTTCAAGTGCATAAATTCAGTAACTTATAAAAGTTTGAGCAGTGATAGTTTAATGTGTTAAGGTTAATTTATAGTTTATTCATTCATTTTATAATGAAAGCATATTCGTGCGGTCTTTGTTTGGGTTCAGTGTGCCTGGAAAAAGTACTTAGAGAAAACTTTAATTTCTATCCCTACTTATATCGTAAAATTAGAAATCATTCGCAAAGGAAGGAGTGTACCAATGTTACAAATATCCCAAAAAAAGGTGATAAAGTAACGCGTATATTTAATAATAAATATTACGAAAACTATTCTTGGCTAAGCGGCTTTGTACACACCAATCGATTAATTTGCTTTCCTTTTGTTTTATTGTCCAATATACGTAAAGTGTGGAATGATAAAGGATATTGTGATCTTAATAATTTTCATAAAAACGCTAAAAACATGATATGTTGGAAAAATATTATCATCATCAGTGTGCTTAGAAAATGCTGCCGAATGGTGTGTCATAATTTTGTGACGTAAATCAGGGTATGTACTTTTATTCAATTAGCAGTAGATAGACGATAGTATTAAATCAATCAAAAATATAACTTTCGTAAAGTAATTTGATTATAAACCGACATACCTATCTAAAATCTAAATTTTAATTTTACTTTATGTTTGTGTTGAACACCTTGTGCATACCCTGGGTCCAAGGGCTATGCACGCCACTGAGTATATACCTTCAAAGAAGATAGCGGGCGTGTAGTTGTCCTGCGTAGTAGTCATACATAGCGCATGCCACGGATCGACCGAACCGTGCACGTACGCGACCCGACCGGCGGGTATGTTTAAACCACCGAACTCTTCATTAGTCCACTCAGCACACGCGTTCACAAACACAGAGTCAAATCTGTAACGAAGAGAAAATAATATTAAAAATTGTTCAATGTACATACTTGTTTCAGTGTTTATTTTATAACTTAAGCTTATTTAAGCGATTATTTATGAACTATTTATGAAATTTATAGCTAATAAATCTAATAGGTTGGGGAAAAAGTCTTTTCGCATTATAGTATGTATGAACATGTAATAAAATCTCTTTGGCTATACTATTTGTATCTGGCTGGTTTTGGTATCAAATTAGGAAAATGTGTGAAGATGAGTGAATCTAATGAAGAAATTCCTTTTTACCTTTTAAAATTTTACTACAAAAAAGGTAAAAATGCAACGCAAGCCGCGAAAAAAATTTGGGTTTAGCGTTTTCAATCCGGAAATTTTGATGTCAAAGATGCACCTCGCTCTGGTTAGGAGGAGCCCTATGACGGATATAATGGATGCCATTTTTGAAAAAGTGGACCAAGATGGGCAAATCAGTAGGTACAATGTAGCTGAAGAACTGGGAATTGACCACAAAACCATTTTTGACGGAGCTGATAAGAAGTGGATCATGACCGAACCATTTTTGAACTGGTGATGAGAAGTGGATCATGTACGACAAGAAAGTGCGAAAAAGGTCACGGTCAAAGGCCGATCAGGCTTCACAGACTGTGGCGAAACCCGGGTTAACTCGCAACAAGGTGACGCTGTGTGTGTAGTAGTAGGATTGGAAGGGCATTATTCATTATAAGCTGTTACCACCAGGCAGGATCATCAATTCTGAATTCTACTGCGAACAACTGATGAGATTAAAGCAAGAAGTTTAGAGAAAGCGGCCGGAATTAATCAACAGAAGAGGTGTGGTTTTTCATCATGATAACGCTAGACCTAACACATCTTTAGCCACTCAGCTAAAATTAAGATAGTTTGGCTGGGAGGTGGTAATGCATCCGCTGTATAGTCCTGACCTTACACCTTCAGATTTCCACCTGTTTCGGTCTCTTCAGAATTCTTTAGGCAGTGTCAGGTTAACATCACGAGAGGACTGCCAAAACTACTTGTCGCGGTTTTTTGATTTCAGAAACCCCAAAATTTCTATAGCAATGGGATTATGTCCCTACCTACCTATGCCTAATTTATGCAAAGGAAGAAAATAAATTCCAAAAACTTTTTAATGATGATAGTACTTCTAGAAAAAGAGGTAGTATTTAGATTTTATTACAACGTTCTACATAGATACTAGTTTGCGAAAAGACTATTATTCCCGCAAATTTCTCCCTATATCACATTTCAATTTGTATGTCCACTTAAACTAACTTTATAACATTACTATCAGCAGGTGGATCAACTGAATTCCAAACTTTTTTCTCCAAAAGTGACAGATACTCTACATTCATAGCTTTTTGCCACCAGAGGAGTTTGATAACTTTATTGCCTACACATATGTTTGTGGCTTCTCAAAAATTCTGGTCTACATACCTATTTTATAATCGCCATATTTCGTCGGCGGTGTACCACGTGTACTGCGCATGGATCGGCAGCTGACAGACTCCTCTGTACTAGTCGCCACTTCCCCTCCAACTATAGCGCCGCCGACGTCTCGCGTCGTTTTTTCTCTCTTCCGCCTTTCCTCAGCAGAAGACTCGGCATCAGTAGAGGCCTGCTCTACCTCACTGTTGTTGCAGCAGTCATCGCCAGACTCACCATCTGTTAATTCATATAAAAATCATGTGATTTATTTATATTATATAAGACGAGAATTACGATATTCATCAATGTCAGCACATTTATTTTCAATAAAAAGTACATTAGGAATGTGCTTTTTACTATACAGAATAACCTTCCTTGGATTTATTTAATGGTTCTATAAATCGGTAACGCTGAATAACCGACAAAAATGCACAACTTTCTCTTAGCGTTCAATTTATTATGTAGACTAGACTGCGGGATTAATGAATAGGCAATGCATCCAAAAACAAAGGTTTCCTTTACAAATAGTGTGTCGGGACCACACTTCCTCAGTGTTGCTTCTGGTATTCAAATACATCTGCTGAGTACAATGCGGTAAGGTAAGCTGGTGAGCTGTTCCCTTCTTCTCTAGGAAACACTTAACACTGCCCCTATGGTAATTCAAAATCAAAACCAATGTTATCAAAACGCAGGCATTTTATATGTTACGCACTTACGTAATAATTATTTGATAAAGCAATCTTACACTTCACACATTTTCTTGAATAAATATCTAAAGTTTTGAAGAGAAAAATTATTAGTAGTAAGGGCGAGTAAGTACCTTGCATTTCCACAGCTGGAGTCTCTCATAGGGCTCCACACGTCACTATGGATGAGTTCCAAGGGTCGGCCAACACGTTTCGTAGATCTTTTCGGAGCCCGGGCCACAGGCTTTCCTTCCAGGCAGGCGCAAACTTGTTGAAATCTTCTTTGTCATCCTGAAATGAACATACCTTTAAGACAATGATACCCTAACCGTCTATGCCATAAATCAGTATTCATGTTAAGTATTATTAGACTTAACTAACTTTGCAATATTGACTTCCTGCGCTTGATGTAGGACAGTCATCGATTGCTCTTTTGCAAAACAAAACATTCATTCTATCAGTGACGTGCATAGAGGGTATGTAAAGTATATGCAAATGTTTATTTAATTTTCATTTTCATTAATTCTTCATTTTATATCATCTGCATACCCTGTACATAGCCTCAATGCACGCTACTGCATTCTATATACACCCACATAGATTAGCAGATATAACAGGCTGGTGTTGTATACTACAACTGTCATGGACAAAACACCCATCTACATTCATGATCACAACCATGCCACTTTCACATAATTTAATAACAGAAAACAAATTTTGCAGACAACTACGGAACGTATTAAACATTTTTATCAAACTTATCTATGCTGTTTACATGAATATCTGTAGAGCTCTCCAGTTTAGTCGCTCCATCATCACAAGTGATCATCCTTTTCCATCCATCACCACGGAAAGATCTGGAGCAGTCTTATTCCTAGCCAGGACTGCACGGACAATGTGATCAAAAGAGTTAGTGTTTAAAATTATACAACTTTAGGAAGTAACAGTTTCTACCCTTAGTAAAAGTTTGTTCACTGGCAATACAGTACAGCGTCGCTGGTACAGTTGCTTTCGAGTATTGTAGCAGTATACTTCAGTTAAATTGAATGTATATCCAAACCCTGTTTTAAAGCCTATAAACACTTCAACAGCCTAGACAGTAGATCTAAAAGGAACGTTTGTAAGTGGATAAAAATCAATACAGGATTTGCGACACTAAAACGATTGCAGTAAGAAGTTTTACTAAGACCGAAAGTTTTGTTTCGATACGCGAAATCGACTACGACTGCGAGCGTGCAAATGTGCTAAGGGTAAAAAGTCTTTCCCCATCAAATAAATAAATGAAAATATCATAATAATGTACTCAAGACTCCCCAGTAAACTGGTTAAAAGTAAAAGTCTTTTAAACTGTAATAAACCACATCCGAGCATGTTCACATTGAAATTGCCTGGTCTCCCCGTCCTCCCGTGTCAAACGGATGGTAACCCCTTTAGACCCTGACCTATTACCCCCATCTCTCCCATCCCCCTTAATTCTTAAATCTAGACAGATTACGAGTCTTAGAATATCTACGTCGAGTTTGTAAACACTTATTTTTCTTCAGTTAAAGGCAAATCCGCGTAACTATTACGCACCAACGCCAACATTAATAATCAATCAAATCCAACATATTCATTAAAATTAATTTTGGTCAGAACATTTCAATTATAAGTATAGGTATTAAAGAAAATGTAGATAGAGCGAAAGTACAATCTCATGTTAAATGTTTTTAAGGAGAAGTAGAAAGCTTCTGAAATCCATTGGTTGATATTATAGTGTATTCTTAAATCTAAGTAAAAAAAAAAAAAAAAAAAAATGCATTGATAACCTCTTCCTTTATTTGAAGTCGGTTAGAACTATGAAAGAAGAAATAACCTACCCTACCCAGTAATGCGGAAGCCACTTAGGAAGAATAAGTTAAAAGTAGTTAATAATTAGTATATACAGTGGCGTGCATTGCATATATGCAAATAAGCAGTGCATACCCTACCCTCAGGGTCTTAAAGAGCCTTCAGATAGGACCATTAAAGTTTTGTAATTAAAAAAACACTAAGTAAAAAATATATGAAAGCGCCATCTAGTAATGAGCGGCCAAACTTCTAGGTCAATTGTCGACAGCGCAACCAGCGCGCGCGAGGCGCATAGCGTACAAAATAAAATCTTTAGCGTATATCTCTAAAAGCGTATTTTAATTTTTAACCGTAAATGCTAAACATTTACCTTTTAAAACACGTAAAAATCTCATGTTATCTATTGCAGGGTAAATCAATTATTATGAATCACTCGACATATGACGCCCTCTACTGTTGCATAGAAATATCAAATAAAATAAGCACGCCCAAAGAAAGAATCGTTCTGCTAGATGTGTGCGTGCAAGTTAGTAGTGTGTGTCGTGTAATGTTATAATCGTGCGCTTGTACTTACAAGATTAGCATCGGTCTTGTGTGAACAGTTTCATTCATAAATTCTCTATTCTCTAATTACGTGTTTCATTTTTTCTATGAATAAAATGATTTGCTTGGTTTGTTATTGTTGTTAAAGGTCATTATTCTTTTTTTAGAATTAAAAACATTATTCACAAATGTAAATACCTTTTAGTGTCTTTTAAGAAAATTAAGGATCTAATATTATCGAATTAGTCTTTCGTTTTGAAAATAATCTATGAAACCAAACGCTGTCTCAATTTTGAAAAATGAATAATTTAGGTTTTCCAGGAATCATTGGAGAGTGAGAGAGTTAACAATAAATATGGTTTCTATTTATTGTTTACATATCAAAATAAAATAGCGTTCGTACCCATACTTACAAAAAATTAAAGACATATTTTGACTAATTTCGATTGCAATATTATCATTAGCATATTCGATCGCCATTATTGTTTACCTTCGAACAATGCTGTATGGCGTTGGTGATAAATAAACGGTTCAAGTGCATAAATTCAGTAACTTATAAAAGTTTGAGCAGTGATAGTTTAATGTGTTAAGGTTAATTTATAGTTTATTCATTCATTTTATAATGAAAGCATATTCGTGCGGTCTTTGTTTGGGTTCAGTGTGCCTGGAAAAAGTACTTAGAGAAAACTTTAATTTCTATCCCTACTTATATCGTAAAATTAGAAATCATTCGCAAAGAAAGGAGTGTACCAATGTTACAAATATCCCAAAAAAAGGTGATAAAGTAACGCGTATATTTAATAATAAATATTACGAAAACTATTCTTGGCTAAGCGGCTTTGTACACACCAATCGATTAATTTGCTTTCCTTTTGTTTTATTGTCCAATATACGTAAAGTGTGGAATGATAAAGGATATTGTGATCTTAATAATTTTCATAAAAACGCTAAAAACATGATATGTTGGAAAAATATTATCATCATCAGTGTGCTTAGAAAATGCTGCCGAATGGTGTGTCATAATTTTGTGACGTAAATCAGGGTATGTACTTTTATTCAATTAGCAGTAGATAGACGATAGTATTAAATCAATCAAAAATATAACTTTCGTAAAGTAATTTGATTATAAACCGACATACCTATCTAAAATCTAAATTTTAATTTTACTTTATGTTTGTGTTGAACACCTTGTGCATACCCTGGGTCCAAGGGCTATGCACGCCACTGAGTATATACCTTCAAAGAAGATAGCGGGCGTGTAGTTGTCCTGCGTAGTAGTCATACATAGCGCATGCCACGGATCGACCGAACCGTGCACGTACGCGACCCGACCGGCGGGTATGTTTAAACCACCGAACTCTTCATTAGTCCACTCAGCACACGCGTTCACAAACACAGAGTCAAATCTGTAACGAAGAGAAAATAATATTAAAAATTGTTCAATGTACATACTTGTTTCAGTGTTTATTTTATAACTTAAGCTTATTTAAGCGATTATTTATGAACTATTTATGAAATTTATAGCTAATAAATCTAATAGGTTGGGGAAAAAGTCTTTTCGCATTATAGTATGTATGAACATGTAATAAAATCTCTTTGGCTATACTATTTGTATCTGGCTGGTTTTGGTATCAAATTAGGAAAATGTGTGAAGATGAGTGAATCTAATGAAGAAATTCCTTTTTACCTTTTAAAATTTTACTACAAAAAAGGTAAAAATGCAACGCAAGCCGCGAAAAAAATTTGGGTTTAGCGTTTTCAATCCGGAAATTTTGATGTCAAAGATGCACCTCGCTCTGGTTAGGAGGAGCCCTATGACGGATATAATGGATGCCATTTTTGAAAAAGTGGACCAAGATGGGCAAATCAGTAGGTACAATGTAGCTGAAGAACTGGGAATTGACCACAAAACCATTTTTGACGGAGCTGATAAGAAGTGGATCATGACCGAACCATTTTTGAACTGGTGATGAGAAGTGGATCATGTACGACAAGAAAGTGCGAAAAAGGTCACGGTCAAAGGCCGATCAGGCTTCACAGACTGTGGCGAAACCCGGGTTAACTCGCAACAAGGTGACGCTGTGTGTGTAGTAGTAGGATTGGAAGGGCATTATTCATTATAAGCTGTTACCACCAGGCAGGATCATCAATTCTGAATTCTACTGCGAACAACTGATGAGATTAAAGCAAGAAGTTTAGAGAAAGCGGCCGGAATTAATCAACAGAAGAGGTGTGGTTTTTCATCATGATAACGCTAGACCTAACACATCTTTAGCCACTCAGCTAAAATTAAGATAGTTTGGCTGGGAGGTGGTAATGCATCCGCTGTATAGTCCTGACCTTACACCTTCAGATTTCCACCTGTTTCGGTCTCTTCAGAATTCTTTAGGCAGTGTCAGGTTAACATCACGAGAGGACTGCCAAAACTACTTGTCGCGGTTTTTTGATTTCAGAAACCCCAAAATTTCTATAGCAATGGGATTATGTCCCTACCTACCTATGCCTAATTTATGCAAAGGAAGAAAATAAATTCCAAAAACTTTTTAATGATGATAGTACTTCTAGAAAAAGAGGTAGTATTTAGATTTTATTACAACGTTCTACATAGATACTAGTTTGCGAAAAGACTATTATTCCCGCAACCCACTTTTCCGCAAATTTCTCCCTATATCACATTTCAATTTGTATGTCCACTTAAACTAACTTTATAACATTACTATCAGCAGGTGGATCAACTGAATTCCAAACTTTTTTCTCCAAAAGTGACAGATACTCTACATTCATAGCTTTTTGCCACCAGAGGAGTTTGATAACTTTATTGCCTACACATATGTTTGTGGCTTCTCAAAAATTCTGGTCTACATACCTATTTTATAATCGCCATATTTCGTCGGCGGTGTACCACGTGTACTGCGCATGGATCGGCAGCTGACAGACTCCTCTGTACTAGTCGCCACTTCCCCTCCAACTATAGCGCCGCCGACGTCTCGCGTCGTTTTTTCTCTCTTCCGCCTTTCCTCAGCAGAAGACTCGGCATCAGTAGAGGCCTGCTCTACCTCACTGTTGTTGCAGCAGTCATCGCCAGACTCACCATCTGTTAATTCATATAAAAATCATGTGATTTATTTATATTATATAAGACGAGAATTACGATATTCATCAATGTCAGCACATTTATTTTCAATAAAAAGTACATTAGGAATGTGCTTTTTACTATACAGAATAACCTTCCTTGGATTT
Organism: Pararge aegeria; assembly: GCF_905163445.1. Taxonomy (NCBI): domain Eukaryota; kingdom Metazoa; phylum Arthropoda; class Insecta; order Lepidoptera; family Nymphalidae; genus Pararge; species Pararge aegeria. The sequence goes on along the minus strand of NW_024396990.1, from coordinate 210,259 downwards.
ATTTAATGGTTCTATAAATCGGTAACGCTGAATAACCGACAAAAATGCACAACTTTCTCTTAGCGTTCAATTTATTATGTAGACTAGACTGCGGGATTAATGAATAGGCAATGCATCCAAAAACAAAGGTTTCCTTTACAAATAGTGTGTCGGGACCACACTTCCTCAGTGTTGCTTCTGGTATTCAAATACATCTGCTGAGTACAATGCGGTAAGGTAAGCTGGTGAGCTGTTCCCTTCTTCTCTAGGAAACACTTAACACTGCCCCTATGGTAATTCAAAATCAAAACCAATGTTATCAAAACGCAGGCATTTTATATGTTACGCACTTACGTAATAATTATTTGATAAAGCAATCTTACACTTCACACAGTTTCTTGAATAAATATCTAAAGTTTTGAAGAGAAAAATTATTAGTAGTAAGGGCGAGTAAGTACCTTGCATTTCCACAGCTGGAGTCTCTCATAGGGCTCCACACGTCACTATGGATGAGTTCCAAGGGTCGGCCAACACGTTTCGTAGATCTTTTCGGAGCCCGGGCCACAGGCTTTCCTTCCAGGCAGGCGCAAACTTGTTGAAATCTTCTTTGTCATCCTGAAATGAACATACCTTTAAGACAATGATACCCTAACCGTCTATGCCATAAATCAGTATTCATGTTAAGTATTATTAGACTTAACTAACTTTGCAATATTGACTTCCTGCGCTTGATGTAGGACAGTCATCGATTGCTCTTTTGCAAAACAAAACATTCATTCTATCAGTGACGTGCATAGAGGGTATGTAAAGTATATGCAAATGTTTATTTAATTTTCATTTTCATTAATTCTTCATTTTATATCATCTGCATACCCTGTACATAGCCTCAATGCACGCTACTGCATTCTATATACACCCACATAGATTAGCAGATATAACAGGCTGGTGTTGTATACTACAACTGTCATGGACAAAACACCCATCTACATTCATGATCACAACCATGCCTCTTTCACATAATTTAATAACAGAAAACAAATTTTGCAGACAACTACGGAACGTAAAAAACATTGTTTAAGGTTTTATCAAAGTTATTTATGCTGTTTACATGAATATCTGTAGAGCTCTCCAGTTTAGTCGCTCCATCATCACAAGTGATCATCCTTTTCCATCCATCACCACGGAAAGATCTGGAGCAGTCTTATTCCTAGCCAGGACTGCACGGACAATGTGATCAAAAGAGTTAGTGTTTAAAATTATACAACTTTAGGAAGTAACAGTTTCTACCCTTAGTAAAAGTTTGTTCACTGGCAATACAGTACAGCGTCGCTGGTACAGTTGCTTTCGAGTATTGTAGCAGTATACTTCAGTTAAATTGAATGTATATCCAAACCCTGTTTTAAAGCCTATAAACACTTCAACAGCCTAGACAGTAGATCTAAAAGGAACGTTTGTAAGTGGATAAAAATCAATACAGGATTTGCGACACTAAAACGATTGCAGTAAGAAGTTTTACTAAGACCGAAAGTTTTGTTTCGATACGCGAAATCGACTACGACTGCGAGCGTGCAAATGTGCTAAGGGTAAAAAGTCTTTCCCCATCAAATAAATAAATGAAAATATCATAATAATGTACTCAAGACTCCCCAGTAAACTGGTTAAAAGTAAAAGTCTTTTAAACTGTAATAAACCACATCCGAGCATGTTCACATTGAAATTGCCTGGTCTCCCCGTCCTCCCGTGTCAAACGGATGGTAACCCCTTTAGACCCTGACCTATTACCCCCATCTCTCCCATCCCCCTTAATTCTTAAATCTAGACAGATTACGAGTCTTAGAATATCTACGTCGAGTTTGTAAACACTTATTTTTCTTCAGTTAAAGGCAAATCCGCGTAACTATTACGCACCAACGCCAACATTAATAATCAATCAAATCCAACATATTCATTAAAATTAATTTTGGTCAGAACATTTCAATTATAAGTATAGGTATTAAAGAAAATGTAGATAGAGCGAAAGTACAATCTCATGTTAAATGTTTTTAAGGAGAAGTAGAAAGCTTCTGAAATCCATTGGTTGATATTATAGTGTATTCTTAAATCTAAGTAAAAAAAAAAAAAAAAAAAAATGCATTGATAACCTCTTCCTTTATTTGAAGTCGGTTAGAACTATGAAAGAAGAAATAACCTACCCTACCCAGTAATGCGGAAGCCACTTAGGAAGAATAAGTTAAAAGTAGTTAATAATTAGTATATACAGTGGCGTGCATTGCATATATGCAAATAAGCAGTGCATACCCTACCCTCAGGGTCTTAAAGAGCCTTCAGATAGGACCATTAAAGTTTTGTAATTAAAAAAACACTAAGTAAAAAATATATGAAAGCGCCATCTAGTAATGAGCGGCCAAACTTCTAGGTCAATTGTCGCTAGACAGGCGACAGCGCAACCAGCGCGCGCGAGGCGCATAGCGTACAAAATAAAATCTTTAGCGTATATCTCTAAAAGCGTATTTTAATTTTTAACCGTAAATGCTAAACATTTACCTTTTAAAACACGTAAAAATCTCATGTTATCTATTGCAGGGTAAATCAATTATTATGAATCACTCGACATATGACGCCCTCTACTGTTGCATAGAAATATCAAATAAAATAAGCACGCCCAAAGAAAGAATCGTTCTGCTAGATGTGTGCGTGCAAGTTAGTAGTGTGTGTCGTGTAATGTTATAATCGTGCGCTTGTACTTACAAGATTAGCATCGGTCTTGTGTGAACAGTTTCATTCATAAATTCTCTATTCTCTAATTACGTGTTTCATTTTTTCTATGAATAAAATGATTTGCTTGGTTTGTTATTGTTGTTAAAGGTCATTATTCTTTTTTTAGAATTAAAAACATTATTCACAAATGTAAATACCTTTTAGTGTCTTTTAAGAAAATTAAGGATCTAATATTATCGAATTAGTCTTTCGTTTTGAAAATAATCTATGAAACCAAACGCTGTCTCAATTTTGAAAAATGAATAATTTAGGTTTTCCAGGAATCATTGGAGAGTGAGAGAGTTAACAATAAATATGGTTTCTATTTATTGTTTACATATCAAAATAAAATAGCGTTCGTACCCATACTTACAAAAAATTAAAGACATATTTTGACTAATTTCGATTGCAATATTATCATTAGCATATTCGATCGCCATTATTGTTTACCTTCGAACAATGCTGTATGGCGTTGGTGATAAATAAACGGTTCAAGTGCATAAATTCAGTAACTTATAAAAGTTTGAGCAGTGATAGTTTAATGTGTTAAGGTTAATTTATAGTTTATTCATTCATTTTATAATGAAAGCATATTCGTGCGGTCTTTGTTTGGGTTCAGTGTGCCTGGAAAAAGTACTTAGAGAAAACTTTAATTTCTATCCCTACTTATATCGTAAAATTAGAAATCATTCGCAAAGGAAGGAGTGTACCAATGTTACAAATATCCCAAAAAAAGGTGATAAAGTAACGCGTATATTTAATAATAAATATTACGAAAACTATTCTTGGCTAAGCGGCTTTGTACACACCAATCGATTAATTTGCTTTCCTTTTGTTTTATTGTCCAATATACGTAAAGTGTGGAATGATAAAGGATATTGTGATCTTAATAATTTTCATAAAAACGCTAAAAACATGATATGTTGGAAAAATATTATCATCATCAGTGTGCTTAGAAAATGCTGCCGAATGGTGTGTCATAATTTTGTGACGTAAATCAGGGTATGTACTTTTATTCAATTAGCAGTAGATAGACGATAGTATTAAATCAATCAAAAATATAACTTTCGTAAAGTAATTTGATTATAAACCGACATACCTATCTAAAATCTAAATTTTAATTTTACTTTATGTTTGTGTTGAACACCTTGTGCATACCCTGGGTCCAAGGGCTATGCACGCCACTGAGTATATACCTTCAAAGAAGATAGCGGGCGTGTAGTTGTCCTGCGTAGTAGTCATACATAGCGCATGCCACGGATCGACCGAACCGTGCACGTACGCGACCCGACCGGCGGGTATGTTTAAACCACCGAACTCTTCATTAGTCCACTCAGCACACGCGTTCACAAACACAGAGTCAAATCTGTAACGAAGAGAAAATAATATTAAAAATTGTTCAATGTACATACTTGTTTCAGTGTTTATTTTATAACTTAAGCTTATTTAAGCGATTATTTATGAACTATTTATGAAATTTATAGCTAATAAATCTAATAGGTTGGGGAAAAAGTCTTTTCGCATTATAGTATGTATGAACATGTAATAAAATCTCTTTGGCTATACTATTTGTATCTGGCTGGTTTTGGTATCAAATTAGGAAAATGTGTGAAGATGAGTGAATCTAATGAAGAAATTCCTTTTTACCTTTTAAAATTTTACTACAAAAAAGGTAAAAATGCAACGCAAGCCGCGAAAAAAATTTGGGTTTAGCGTTTTCAATCCGGAAATTTTGATGTCAAAGATGCACCTCGCTCTGGTTAGGAGGAGCCCTATGACGGATATAATGGATGCCATTTTTGAAAAAGTGGACCAAGATGGGCAAATCAGTAGGTACAATGTAGCTGAAGAACTGGGAATTGACCACAAAACCATTTTTGACGGAGCTGATAAGAAGTGGATCATGACCGAACCATTTTTGAACTGGTGATGAGAAGTGGATCATGTACGACAAGAAAGTGCGAAAAAGGTCACGGTCAAAGGCCGATCAGGCTTCACAGACTGTGGCGAAACCCGGGTTAACTCGCAACAAGGTGACGCTGTGTGTGTAGTAGTAGGATTGGAAGGGCATTATTCATTATAAGCTGTTACCACCAGGCAGGATCATCAATTCTGAATTCTACTGCGAACAACTGATGAGATTAAAGCAAGAAGTTTAGAGAAAGCGGCCGGAATTAATCAACAGAAGAGGTGTGGTTTTTCATCATGATAACGCTAGACCTAACACATCTTTAGCCACTCAGCTAAAATTAAGATAGTTTGGCTGGGAGGTGGTAATGCATCCGCTGTATAGTCCTGACCTTACACCTTCAGATTTCCACCTGTTTCGGTCTCTTCAGAATTCTTTAGGCAGTGTCAGGTTAACATCACGAGAGGACTGCCAAAACTACTTGTCGCGGTTTTTTGATTTCAGAAACCCCAAAATTTCTATAGCAATGGGATTATGTCCCTACCTACCTATGCCTAATTTATGCAAAGGAAGAAAATAAATTCCAAAAACTTTTTAATGATGATAGTACTTCTAGAAAAAGAGGTAGTATTTAGATTTTATTACAACGTTCTACATAGATACTAGTTTGCGAAAAGACTATTATTCCCGCAAATTTCTCCCTATATCACATTTCAATTTGTATGTCCACTTAAACTAACTTTATAACATTACTATCAGCAGGTGGATCAACTGAATTCCAAACTTTTTTCTCCAAAAGTGACAGATACTCTACATTCATAGCTTTTTGCCACCAGAGGAGTTTGATAACTTTATTGCCTACACATATGTTTGTGGCTTCTCAAAAATTCTGGTCTACATACCTATTTTATAATCGCCATATTTCGTCGGCGGTGTACCACGTGTACTGCGCATGGATCGGCAGCTGACAGACTCCTCTGTACTAGTCGCCACTTCCCCTCCAACTATAGCGCCGCCGACGTCTCGCGTCGTTTTTTCTCTCTTCCGCCTTTCCTCAGCAGAAGACTCGGCATCAGTAGAGGCCTGCTCTACCTCACTGTTGTTGCAGCAGTCATCGCCAGACTCACCATCTGTTAATTCATATAAAAATCATGTGATTTATTTATATTATATAAGACGAGAATTACGATATTCATCAATGTCAGCACATTTATTTTCAATAAAAAGTACATTAGGAATGTGCTTTTTACTATACAGAATAACCTTCCTTGGATTTATTTAATGGTTCTATAAATCGGTAACGCTGAATAACCGACAAAAATGCACAACTTTCTCTTAGCGTTCAATTTATTATGTAGACTAGACTGCGGGATTAATGAATAGGCAATGCATCCAAAAACAAAGGTTTCCTTTACAAATAGTGTGTCGGGACCACACTTCCTCAGTGTTGCTTCTGGTATTCAAATACATCTGCTGAGTACAATGCGGTAAGGTAAGCTGGTGAGCTGTTCCCTTCTTCTCTAGGAAACACTTAACACTGCCCCTATGGTAATTCAAAATCAAAACCAATGTTATCAAAACGCAGGCATTTTATATGTTACGCACTTACGTAATAATTATTTGATAAAGCAATCTTACACTTCACACATTTTCTTGAATAAATATCTAAAGTTTTGAAGAGAAAAATTATTAGTAGTAAGGGCGAGTAAGTACCTTGCATTTCCACAGCTGGAGTCTCTCATAGGGCTCCACACGTCACTATGGATGAGTTCCAAGGGTCGGCCAACACGTTTCGTAGATCTTTTCGGAGCCCGGGCCACAGGCTTTCCTTCCAGGCAGGCGCAAACTTGTTGAAATCTTCTTTGTCATCCTGAAATGAACATACCTTTAAGACAATGATACCCTAACCGTCTATGCCATAAATCAGTATTCATGTTAAGTATTATTAGACTTAACTAACTTTGCAATATTGACTTCCTGCGCTTGATGTAGGACAGTCATCGATTGCTCTTTTGCAAAACAAAACATTCATTCTATCAGTGACGTGCATAGAGGGTATGTAAAGTATATGCAAATGTTTATTTAATTTTCATTTTCATTAATTCTTCATTTTATATCATCTGCATACCCTGTACATAGCCTCAATGCACGCTACTGCATTCTATATACACCCACATAGATTAGCAGATATAACAGGCTGGTGTTGTATACTACAACTGTCATGGACAAAACACCCATCTACATTCATGATCACAACCATGCCTCTTTCACATAATTTAATAACAGAAAACAAATTTTGCAGACAACTACGGAACGTAAAAAACATTGTTTAAGGTTTTATCAAAGTTATTTATGCTGTTTACATGAATATCTGTAGAGCTCTCCAGTTTAGTCGCTCCATCATCACAAGTGATCATCCTTTTCCATCCATCACCACGGAAAGATCTGGAGCAGTCTTATTCCTAGCCAGGACTGCACGGACAATGTGATCAAAAGAGTTAGTGTTTAAAATTATACAACTTTAGGAAGTAACAGTTTCTACCCTTAGTAAAAGTTTGTTCACTGGCAATACAGTACAGCGTCGCTGGTACAGTTGCTTTCGAGTATTGTAGCAGTATACTTCAGTTAAATTGAATGTATATCCAAACCCTGTTTTAAAGCCTATAAACACTTCAACAGCCTAGACAGTAGATCTAAAAGGAACGTTTGTAAGTGGATAAAAATCAATACAGGATTTGCGACACTAAAACGATTGCAGTAAGAAGTTTTACTAAGACCGAAAGTTTTGTTTCGATACGCGAAATCGACTACGACTGCGAGCGTGCAAATGTGCTAAGGGTAAAAAGTCTTTCCCCATCAAATAAATAAATGAAAATATCATAATAATGTACTCAAGACTCCCCAGTAAACTGGTTAAAAGTAAAAGTCTTTTAAACTGTAATAAACCACATCCGAGCATGTTCACATTGAAATTGCCTGGTCTCCCCGTCCTCCCGTGTCAAACGGATGGTAACCCCTTTAGACCCTGACCTATTACCCCCATCTCTCCCATCCCCCTTAATTCTTAAATCTAGACAGATTACGAGTCTTAGAATATCTACGTCGAGTTTGTAAACACTTATTTTTCTTCAGTTAAAGGCAAATCCGCGTAACTATTACGCACCAACGCCAACATTAATAATCAATCAAATCCAACATATTCATTAAAATTAATTTTGGTCAGAACATTTCAATTATAAGTATAGGTATTAAAGAAAATGTAGATAGAGCGAAAGTACAATCTCATGTTAAATGTTTTTAAGGAGAAGTAGAAAGCTTCTGAAATCCATTGGTTGATATTATAGTGTATTCTTAAATCTAAGTAAAAAAAAAAAAAAAAATGCATTGATAACCTCTTCCTTTATTTGAAGTCGGTTAGAACTATGAAAGAAGAAATAACCTACCCTACCCAGTAATGCGGAAGCCACTTAGGAAGAATAAGTTAAAAGTAGTTAATAATTAGTATATACAGTGGCGTGCATTGCATATATGCAAATAAGCAGTGCCTATACCCTACCCTCAGGGTCTTAAAGAGCCTTCAGATAGGACCATTAAAGTTTTGTAATTAAAAAAACACTAAGTAAAAAATATATGAAAGCGCCATCTAGTAATGAGCGGCCAAACTTCTAGGTCAATTGTCGCTAGACAGGCGACAGCGCAACCAGCGCGCGCGAGGCGCATAGCGTACAAAATAAAATCTTTAGCGTATATCTCTAAAAGCGTATTTTAATTTTTAACCGTAAATGCTAAACATTTACCTTTTAAAACACGTAAAAATCTCATGTTATCTATTGCAGGGTAAATCAATTATTATGAATCACTCGACATATGACGCCCTCTACTGTTGCATAGAAATATCAAATAAAATAAGCACGCCCAAAGAAAGAATCGTTCTGCTAGATGTGTGCGTGCAAGTTAGTAGTGTGTGTCGTGTAATGTTATAATCGTGCGCTTGTACTTACAAGATTAGCATCGGTCTTGTGTGAACAGTTTCATTCATAAATTCTCTATTCTCTAATTACGTGTTTCATTTTTTCTATGAATAAAATGATTTGCTTGGTTTGTTATTGTTGTTAAAGGTCATTATTCTTTTTTAGAATTAAAAACATTATTCACAAATGTAAATACCTTTTAGTGTCTTTTAAGAAAATTAAGGATCTAATATTATCGAATTAGTCTTTCGTTTTGAAAATAATCTATGAAACCAAACGCTGTCTCAATTTTGAAAAATGAATAATTTAGGTTTTCCAGGAATCATTGGAGAGTGAGAGAGTTAACAATAAATATGGTTTCTATTTATTGTTTACATATCAAAATAAAATAGCGTTCGTACCCATACTTACAAAAAATTAAAGACATATTTTGACTAATTTCGATTGCAATATTATCATTAGCATATTCGATCGCCATTATTGTTTACCTTCGAACAATGCTGTATGGCGTTGGTGATAAATAAACGGTTCAAGTGCATAAATTCAGTAACTTATAAAAGTTTGAGCAGTGATAGTTTAATGTGTTAAGGTTAATTTATAGTTTATTCATTCATTTTATAATGAAAGCATATTCGTGCGGTCTTTGTTTGGGTTCAGTGTGCCTGGAAAAAGTACTTAGAGAAAACTTTAATTTCTATCCCTACTTATATCGTAAAATTAGAAATCATTCGCAAAGGAGTGTACCAATGTTACAAATATCCCAAAAAAAGGTGATAAAGTAACGCGTATATTTAATAATAAATATTACGAAAACTATTCTTGGCTAAGCGGCTTTGTACACACCAATCGATTAATTTGCTTTCCTTTGGTTTTATTGTCCAATATACGTAAAGTGTGGAATGATAAAGGATATTGTGATCTTAATAATTTTCATAAAAACGCTAAAAACATGATATGTTGGAAAAATATTATCATCATCAGTGTGCTTAGAAAATGCTGCCGAATGGTGTGTCATAATTTTGTGACGTAAATCAGGGTATGTACTTTTATTCAATTAGCAGTAGATAGACGATAGTATTAAATCAATCAAAAATATAACTTTCGTAAAGTAATTTGATTATAAACCGACATACCTATCTAAAATCTAAATTTTAATTTTACTTTATGTTTGTGTTGAACACCTTGTGCATACCCTGGGTCCAAGGGCTATGCACGCCACTGAGTATATACCTTCAAAGAAGATAGCGGGCGTGTAGTTGTCCTGCGTAGTAGTCATACATAGCGCATGCCACGGATCGACCGAACCGTGCACGTACGCGACCCGACCGGCGGGTATGTTTAAACCACCGAACTCTTCATTAGTCCACTCAGCACACGCGTTCACAAACACAGAGTCAAATCTGTAACGAAGAGAAAATAATATTAAAAATTGTTCAATGTACATACTTGTTTCAGTGTTTATTTTATAACTTAAGCTTATTTAAGCGATTATTTATGAACTATTTATGAAATTTATAGCTAATAAATCTAATAGGTTGGGGAAAAAGTCTTTTCGCATTATAGTATGTATGAACATGTAATAAAATCTCTTTGGCTATACTATTTGTATCTGGCTGGTTTTGGTATCAAATTAGGAAAATGTGTGAAGATGAGTGAATCTAATGAAGAAATTCCTTTTTACCTTTTAAAATTTTACTACAAAAAAGGTAAAAATGCAACGCAAGCCGCGAAAAAAATTTGGGTTTAGCGTTTTCAATCCGGAAATTTTGATGTCAAAGATGCACCTCGCTCTGGTTAGGAGGAGCCCTATGACGGATATAATGGATGCCATTTTTGAAAAAGTGGACCAAGATGGGCAAATCAGTAGGTACAATGTAGCTGAAGAACTGGGAATTGACCACAAAACCATTTTTGACGGAGCTGATAAGAAGTGGATCATGACCGAACCATTTTTGAACTGGTGATGAGAAGTGGATCATGTACGACAAGAAAGTGCGAAAAAGGTCACGGTCAAAGGCCGATCAGGCTTCACAGACTGTGGCGAAACCCGGGTTAACTCGCAACAAGGTGACGCTGTGTGTGTAGTAGTAGGATTGGAAGGGCATTATTCATTATAAGCTGTTACCACCAGGCAGGATCATCAATTCTGAATTCTACTGCGAACAACTGATGAGATTAAAGCAAGAAGTTTAGAGAAAGCGGCCGGAATTAATCAACAGAAGAGGTGTGGTTTTTCATCATGATAACGCTAGACCTAACACATCTTTAGCCACTCAGCTAAAATTAAGATAGTTTGGCTGGGAGGTGGTAATGCATCCGCTGTATAGTCCTGACCTTACACCTTCAGATTTCCACCTGTTTCGGTCTCTTCAGAATTCTTTAGGCAGTGTCAGGTTAACATCACGAGAGGACTGCCAAAACTACTTGTCGCGGTTTTTTGATTTCAGAAACCCCAAAATTTCTATAGCAATGGGATTATGTCCCTACCTACCTATGCCTAATTTATGCAAAGGAAGAAAATAAATTCCAAAAACTTTTTAATGATGATAGTACTTCTAGAAAAAGAGGTAGTATTTAGATTTTATTACAACGTTCTACATAGATACTAGTTTGCGAAAAGACTATTATTCCCGCAAATTTCTCCCTATATCACATTTCAATTTGTATGTCCACTTAAACTAACTTTATAACATTACTATCAGCAGGTGGATCAACTGAATTCCAAACTTTTTTCTCCAAAAGTGACAGATACTCTACATTCATAGCTTTTTGCCACCAGAGGAGTTTGATAACTTTATTGCCTACACATATGTTTGTGGCTTCTCAAAAATTCTGGTCTACATACCTATTTTATAATCGCCATATTTCGTCGGCGGTGTACCACGTGTACTGCGCATGGATCGGCAGCTGACAGACTCCTCTGTACTAGTCGCCACTTCCCCTCCAACTATAGCGCCGCCGACGTCTCGCGTCGTTTTTTCTCTCTTCCGCCTTTCCTCAGCAGAAGACTCGGCATCAGTAGAGGCCTGCTCTACCTCACTGTTGTTGCAGCAGTCATCGCCAGACTCACCATCTGTTAATTCATATAAAAATCATGTGATTTATTTATATTATATAAGACGAGAATTACGATATTCATCAATGTCAGCACATTTATTTTCAATAAAAAGTACATTAGGAATGTGCTTTTTACTATACAGAATAACCTTCCTTGGATTTATTTAATGGTTCTATAAATCGGTAACGCTGAATAACCGACAAAAATGCACAACTTTCTCTTAGCGTTCAATTTATTATGTAGACTAGACTGCGGGATTAATGAATAGGCAATGCATCCAAAAACAAAGGTTTCCTTTACAAATAGTGTGTCGGGACCACACTTCCTCAGTGTTGCTTCTGGTATTCAAATACATCTGCTGAGTACAATGCGGTAAGGTAAGCTGGTGAGCTGTTCCCTTCTTCTCTAGGAAACACTTAACACTGCCCCTATGGTAATTCAAAATCAAAACCAATGTTATCAAAACGCAGGCATTTTATATGTTACGCACTTACGTAATAATTATTTGATAAAGCAATCTTACACTTCACACATTTTCTTGAATAAATATCTAAAGTTTTGAAGAGAAAAATTATTAGTAGTAAGGGCGAGTAAGTACCTTGCATTTCCACAGCTGGAGTCTCTCATAGGGCTCCACACGTCACTATGGATGAGTTCCAAGGGTCGGCCAACACGTTTCGTAGATCTTTTCGGAGCCCGGGCCACAGGCTTTCCTTCCAGGCAGGCGCAAACTTGTTGAAATCTTCTTTGTCATCCTGAAATGAACATACCTTTAAGACAATGATACCCTAACCGTCTATGCCATAAATCAGTATTCATGTTAAGTATTATTAGACTTAACTAACTTTGCAATATTGACTTCCTGCGCTTGATGTAGGACAGTCATCGATTGCTCTTTTGCAAAACAAAACATTCATTCTATCAGTGACGTGCATAGAGGGTATGTAAAGTATATGCAAATGTTTATTTAATTTTCATTTTCATTAATTCTTCATTTTATATCATCTGCATACCCTGTACATAGCCTCAATGCACGCTACTGCATTCTATATACACCCACATAGATTAGCAGATATAACAGGCTGGTGTTGTATACTACAACTGTCATGGACAAAACACCCATCTACATTCATGATCACAACCATGCCTCTTTCACATAATTTAATAACAGAAAACAAATTTTGCAGACAACTACGGAACGTAAAAAACATTGTTTAAGGTTTTATCAAAGTTATTTATGCTGTTTACATGAATATCTGTAGAGCTCTCCAGTTTAGTCGCTCCATCATCACAAGTGATCATCCTTTTCCATCCATCACCACGGAAAGATCTGGAGCAGTCTTATTCCTAGCCAGGACTGCACGGACAATGTGATCAAAAGAGTTTTTTTTTTTTTTTTTTTTTATTCTTTATTTATTCGGGACTTTTCTTAACAATAAGAATGTCAGCCCCATCGTTCCCTTTACAAAAATTTATACTTCCTTTCTCTTATCTTAACTTAAAATCTAATAGAATTCTGGCTACCTCTGAATAAGGTGCCGCCAGGATACTTTGCCAAATCCCCACATCATGAAGATTTATTTTAAATTTACATATTAATTGGTCCCTCATTGGCCTATTCCGAACACACTCCCCCAACAAATGCAAGACATCTTCGTCTATATTACAAATTTCACACTTAGGTGAACTGACCCTTTTCATAAGATATCCAAATTTGTTTAGAGGAACATGTCCAGCACGCAGTCTCAATGCCATCACAACTTGTTGGCGCTTCAATCTTACCTCACAGAACCACGGGACACGAGGAGGCTCGCATTGTATGCTCTTATACCAGATACCTTTACTTTTTGACCGTTCGTCAAAATACACTTTCCAATTTTTGCAACATTCCTTTTTGAATTTTGTTAAAATTTCGCAAAAGTTTGGTTTAACCTCAATATAATCTCCTTCGAACAATGCTCTTTTAGCCAGGGTATCAGCCATCTCGTTTCCCGTAAGTCCAATGTGTGAAGGAATCCACTGTAATTTTAAATCAATTCCTTTACATTGTAAGGAATTTATTACCCTCAATATTTCATACGCTACTGATATACCCCTTGTTCCTCGAACACAACCCATTATATGAAGAATAGCACTTTTGCTATCTGAATAAATTACAATATTTCTATCTGTAACATTTACAGCATAGGAAATTGCTAACAATATAGCAGTGAGTTCAGCAGTCATAATAGAAACGTTACTATTAATCTTTAACATTTTCCCTATGTTACAGTTTGGATCATAAAAGGAACACCCAACATTCAATTTATCTTTAGAACCGTCTGTGTATAACGAATACCATCCAGTATATTTACCATGAATTTCCCGTATTGTTTCCTGTCTTAGTATATTTATATCAGACTTTTTTTTTGAATATTTCATACAGTCTAAATTGCTTTTACCTACATTACTTATACCAATACTAGAGACCCACGTATTCAAACAAAACATATCCAAAGGATTCGAGGACATTATATTCTCGTCCTTCGTTTTTAAATACGTTTCTGGTAGCAAGGGTTTCTTTTTGTTACACCAGTAACTATTATCAATTAGTAAACTAAGATCTAAGATACACTGAACGGTTTTGCTATCAGACCAGGACTGACATTTTAAACAATATTTTGTTGCAAGATAAGTCCTCCTTATAATTAACGGCACTATACAAAGATCACTTTCCATCACGTGTATAGGGGTTGATCTTATGTATCCTCCAATGATCCTCATAGACTGGTTTTGAATCTTATCTAACTTATACAAGTGGGTATTAGCACTGTTACTATACAGAAAGGAGCCATAATCTATCCTACTCCTTATTAATGTCAAATATAGTCTACGTAAATGCAAGGGATGTATCCCCCATCCAGACCCTGCCAGAACTTTAAGAACCTGTAAAAATTTTCCGGCTTTTGCACATGTTTCATTAATATGTTTCCCCCAGCGGAGTGACCTATCCAACCAAATACCCAAAATCAAAAGAGTTAGTGTTTAAAATTATACAACTTTAGGAAGTAACAGTTTCTACCCTTAGTAAAAGTTTGTTCACTGGCAATACAGTACAGCGTCGCTGGTACAGTTGCTTTCGAGTATTGTAGCAGTATACTTCAGTTAAATTGAATGTATATCCAAACCCTGTTTTAAAGCCTATAAACACTTCAACAGCCTAGACAGTAGATCTAAAAGGAACGTTTGTAAGTGGATAAAAATCAATACAGGATTTGCGACACTAAAACGATTGCAGTAAGAAGTTTTGTTTCGATACGCGAAATCGACTACGACTGCGAGCGTGCAAATGTGCTAAGGGTAAAAAGTCTTTCCCCATCAAATAAATAAATGAAAATATCATAATAATGTACTCAAGACTCCCCAGTAAACTGGTTAAAAGTAAAAGTCTTTTAAACTGTAATAAACCACATCCGAGCATGTTCACATTGAAATTGCCTGGTCTCCCCGTCCTCCCGTGTCAAACGGATGGTAACCCCTTTAGACCCTGACCTATTACCCCCATCTCTCCCATCCCCCTTAATTCTTAAATCTAGACAGATTACGAGTCTTAGAATATCTACGTCGAGTTTGTAAACACTTATTTTTCTTCAGTTAAAGGCAAATCCGCGTAACTATTACGCACCAACGCCAACATTAATAATCAATCAAATCCAACATATTCATTAAAATTAATTTTGGTCAGAACATTTCAATTATAAGTATAGGTATTAAAGAAAATGTAGATAGAGCGAAAGTACAATCTCATGTTAAATGTTTTTAAGGAGAAGTAGAAAGCTTCTGAAATCCATTGGTTGATATTATAGTGTATTCTTAAATCTAAGTAAAAAAAAAAAAAAAAAAAAATGCATTGATAACCTCTTCCTTTATTTGAAGTCGGTTAGAACTATGAAAGAAGAAATAACCTACCCTACCCAGTAATGCGGAAGCCACTTAGGAAGAATAAGTTAAAAGTAGTTAATAATTAGTATATACAGTGGCGTGCATTGCATATATGCAAATAAGCAGTGCATACCCTACCCTCAGGGTCTTAAAGAGCCTTCAGATAGGACCATTAAAGTTTTGTAATTAAAAAAACACTAAGTAAAAAATATATGAAAGCGCCATCTAGTAATGAGCGGCCAAACTTCTAGGTCAATTGTCGCTAGACAGGCGACAGCGCAACCAGCGCGCGCGAGGCGCATAGCGTACAAAATAAAATCTTTAGCGTATATCTCTAAAAGCGTATTTTAATTTTTAACCGTAAATGCTAAACATTTACCTTTTAAAACACGTAAAAATCTCATGTTATCTATTGCAGGGTAAATCAATTATTATGAATCACTCGACATATGACGCCCTCTACTGTTGCATAGAAATATCAAATAAAATAAGCACGCCCAAAGAAAGAATCGTTCTGCTAGATGTGTGCGTGCAAGTTAGTAGTGTGTGTCGTGTAATGTTATAATCGTGCGCTTGTACTTACAAGATTAGCATCGGTCTTGTGTGAACAGTTTCATTCATAAATTCTCTATTCTCTAATTACGTGTTTCATTTTTTCTATGAATAAAATGATTTGCTTGGTTTGTTATTGTTGTTAAAGGTCATTATTCTTTTTTTAGAATTAAAAACATTATTCACAAATGTAAATACCTTTTAGTGTCTTTTAAGAAAATTAAGGATCTAATATTATCGAATTAGTCTTTCGTTTTGAAAATAATCTATGAAACCAAACGCTGTCTCAATTTTGAAAAATGAATAATTTAGGTTTTCCAGGAATCATTGGAGAGTGAGAGAGTTAACAATAAATATGGTTTCTATTTATTGTTTACATATCAAAATAAAATAGCGTTCGTACCCATACTTACAAAAAATTAAAGACATATTTTGACTAATTTCGATTGCAATATTATCATTAGCATATTCGATCGCCATTATTGTTTACCTTCGAACAATGCTGTATGGCGTTGGTGATAAATAAACGGTTCAAGTGCATAAATTCAGTAACTTATAAAAGTTTGAGCAGTGATAGTTTAATGTGTTAAGGTTAATTTATAGTTTATTCATTCATTTTATAATGAAAGCATATTCGTGCGGTCTTTGTTTGGGTTCAGTGTGCCTGGAAAAAGTACTTAGAGAAAACTTTAATTTCTATCCCTACTTATATCGTAAAATTAGAAATCATTCGCAAAGGAAGGAGTGTACCAATGTTACAAATATCCCAAAAAAAGGTGATAAAGTAACGCGTATATTTAATAATAAATATTACGAAAACTATTCTTGGCTAAGCGGCTTTGTACACACCAATCGATTAATTTGCTTTCCTTTTGTTTTATTGTCCAATATACGTAAAGTGTGGAATGATAAAGGATATTGTGATCTTAATAATTTTCATAAAAACGCTAAAAACATGATATGTTGGAAAAATATTATCATCATCAGTGTGCTTAGAAAATGCTGCCGAATGGTGTGTCATAATTTTGTGACGTAAATCAGGGTATGTACTTTTATTCAATTAGCAGTAGATAGACGATAGTATTAAATCAATCAAAAATATAACTTTCGTAAAGTAATTTGATTATAAACCGACATACCTATCTAAAATCTAAATTTTAATTTTACTTTATGTTTGTGTTGAACACCTTGTGCATACCCTGGGTCCAAGGGCTATGCACGCCACTGAGTATATACCTTCAAAGAAGATAGCGGGCGTGTAGTTGTCCTGCGTAGTAGTCATACATAGCGCATGCCACGGATCGACCGAACCGTGCACGTACGCGACCCGACCGGCGGGTATGTTTAAACCACCGAACTCTTCATTAGTCCACTCAGCACACGCGTTCACAAACACAGAGTCAAATCTGTAACGAAGAGAAAATAATATTAAAAATTGTTCAATGTACATACTTGTTTCAGTGTTTATTTTATAACTTAAGCTTATTTAAGCGATTATTTATGAACTATTTATGAAATTTATAGCTAATAAATCTAATAGGTTGGGGAAAAAGTCTTTTCGCATTATAGTATGTATGAACATGTAATAAAATCTCTTTGGCTATACTATTTGTATCTGGCTGGTTTTGGTATCAAATTAGGAAAATGTGTGAAGATGAGTGAATCTAATGAAGAAATTCCTTTTTACCTTTTAAAATTTTACTACAAAAAAGGTAAAAATGCAACGCAAGCCGCGAAAAAAATTTGGGTTTAGCGTTTTCAATCCGGAAATTTTGATGTCAAAGATGCACCTCGCTCTGGTTAGGAGGAGCCCTATGACGGATATAATGGATGCCATTTTTGAAAAAGTGGACCAAGATGGGCAAATCAGTAGGTACAATGTAGCTGAAGAACTGGGAATTGACCACAAAACCATTTTTGACGGAGCTGATAAGAAGTGGATCATGACCGAACCATTTTTGAACTGGTGATGAGAAGTGGATCATGTACGACAAGAAAGTGCGAAAAAGGTCACGGTCAAAGGCCGATCAGGCTTCACAGACTGTGGCGAAACCCGGGTTAACTCGCAACAAGGTGACGCTGTGTGTGTAGTAGTAGGATTGGAAGGGCATTATTCATTATAAGCTGTTACCACCAGGCAGGATCATCAATTCTGAATTCTACTGCGAACAACTGATGAGATTAAAGCAAGAAGTTTAGAGAAAGCGGCCGGAATTAATCAACAGAAGAGGTGTGGTTTTTCATCATGATAACGCTAGACCTAACACATCTTTAGCCACTCAGCTAAAATTAAGATAGTTTGGCTGGGAGGTGGTAATGCATCCGCTGTATAGTCCTGACCTTACACCTTCAGATTTCCACCTGTTTCGGTCTCTTCAGAATTCTTTAGGCAGTGTCAGGTTAACATCACGAGAGGACTGCCAAAACTACTTGTCGCGGTTTTTTGATTTCAGAAACCCCAAAATTTCTATAGCAATGGGATTATGTCCCTACCTACCTATGCCTAATTTATGCAAAGGAAGAAAATAAATTCCAAAAACTTTTTAATGATGATAGTACTTCTAGAAAAAGAGGTAGTATTTAGATTTTATTACAACGTTCTACATAGATACTAGTTTGCGAAAAGACTATTATTCCCGCAACCCACTTTTCCGCAAATTTCTCCCTATATCACATTTCAATTTGTATGTCCACTTAAACTAACTTTATAACATTACTATCAGCAGGTGGATCAACTGAATTCCAAACTTTTTTCTCCAAAAGTGACAGATACTCTACATTCATAGCTTTTTGCCACCAGAGGAGTTTGATAACTTTATTGCCTACACATATGTTTGTGGCTTCTCAAAAATTCTGGTCTACATACCTATTTTATAATCGCCATATTTCGTCGGCGGTGTACCACGTGTACTGCGCATGGATCGGCAGCTGACAGACTCCTCTGTACTAGTCGCCACTTCCCCTCCAACTATAGCGCCGCCGACGTCTCGCGTCGTTTTTTCTCTCTTCCGCCTTTCCTCAGCAGAAGACTCGGCATCAGTAGAGGCCTGCTCTACCTCACTGTTGTTGCAGCAGTCATCGCCAGACTCACCATCTGTTAATTCATATAAAAATCATGTGATTTATTTATATTATATAAGACGAGAATTACGATATTCATCAATGTCAGCACATTTATTTTCAATAAAAAGTACATTAGGAATGTGCTTTTTACTATACAGAATAACCTTCCTTGGATTTATTTAATGGTTCTATAAATCGGTAACGCTGAATAACCGACAAAAATGCACAACTTTCTCTTAGCGTTCAATTTATTATGTAGACTAGACTGCGGGATTAATGAATAGGCAATGCATCCAAAAACAAAGGTTTCCTTTACAAATAGTGTGTCGGGACCACACTTCCTCAGTGTTGCTTCTGGTATTCAAATACATCTGCTGAGTACAATGCGGTAAGGTAAGCTGGTGAGCTGTTCCCTTCTTCTCTAGGAAACACTTAACACTGCCCCTATGGTAATTCAAAATCAAAACCAATGTTATCAAAACGCAGGCATTTTATATGTTACGCACTTACGTAATAATTATTTGATAAAGCAATCTTACACTTCACACATTTTCTTGAATAAATATCTAAAGTTTTGAAGAGAAAAATTATTAGTAGTAAGGGCGAGTAAGTACCTTGCATTTCCACAGCTGGAGTCTCTCATAGGGCTCCACACGTCACTATGGATGAGTTCCAAGGGTCGGCCAACACGTTTCGTAGATCTTTTCGGAGCCCGGGCCACAGGCTTTCCTTCCAGGCAGGCGCAAACTTGTTGAAATCTTCTTTGTCATCCTGAAATGAACATACCTTTAAGACAATGATACCCTAACCGTCTATGCCATAAATCAGTATTCTTGTTAAGTATTATTAGACTTAACTAACTTTGCAATATTGACTTCCTGCGCTTGATGTAGGACAGTCATCGATTGCTCTTTTGCAAAACAAAACATTCATTCTATCAGTGACGTGCATAGAGGGTATGTAAAGTATATGCAAATGTTTATTTAATTTTCATTTTCATTAATTCTTCATTTTATATCATCTGCATACCCTGTACATAGCCTCAATGCACGCTACTGCATTCTATATACACCCACATAGATTAGCAGATATAACAGGCTGGTGTTGTATACTACAACTGTCATGGACAAAACACCCATCTACATTCATGATCACAACCATGCCTCTTTCACATAATTTAATAACAGAAAACAAATTTTGCAGACAACTACGGAACGTAAAAAACATTGTTTAAGGTTTTATCAAAGTTATTTATGCTGTTTACATGAATATCTGTAGAGCTCTCCAGTTTAGTCGCTCCATCATCACAAGTGATCATCCTTTTCCATTCATCACCACGGAAAGATCTGGAGCAGTCTTATTCCTAGCCAGGACTGCACGGACAATGTGATCAAAAGAGTTAGTGTTTAAAATTATACAACTTTAGGAAGTAACAGTTTCTACCCTTAGTAAAAGTTTGTTCACTGGCAATACAGTACAGCGTCGCTGGTACAGTTGCTTTCGAGTATTGTAGCAGTATACTTCAGTTAAATTGAATGTATATCCAAACCCTGTTTTAAAGCCTATAAACACTTCAACAGCCTAGACAGTAGATCTAAAAGGAACGTTTGTAAGTGGATAAAAATCAATACAGGATTTGCGACACTAAAACGATTGCAGTAAGAAGTTTTACTAAGACCGAAAGTTTTGTTTCGATACGTGAAATCGACTACGACTGCGAGCGTGCAAATGTGCTAAGGGTAAAAAGTCTTTCCCCATCAAATAAATAAATGAAAATATCATAATAATGTACTCAAGACTCCCCAGTAAACTGGTTAAAAGTAAAAGTCTTTTAAACTGTAATAAACCACATCCGAGCATGTTCACATTGAAATTGCCTGGTCTCCCCGTCCTCCCGTGTCAAACGGATGGTAACCCCTTTAGACCCTGACCTATTACCCCCATCTCTCCCATCCCCCTTAATTCTTAAATCTAGACAGATTACGAGTCTTAGAATATCTACGTCGAGTTTGTAAACACTTATTTTTCTTCAGTTAAAGGCAAATCCGCGTAACTATTACGCACCAACGCCAACATTAATAATCAATCAAATCCAACATATTCATTAAAATTAATTTTGGTCAGAACATTTCAATTATAAGTATAGGTATTAAAGAAAATGTAGATAGAGCGAAAGTACAATCTCATGTTAAATGTTTTTAAGGAGAAGTAGAAAGCTTCTGAAATCCATTGGTTGATATTATAGTGTATTCTTAAATCTAAGTAAAAAAAAAAAAAAAAAAAATGCATTGATAACCTCTTCCTTTATTTGAAGTCGGTTAGAACTATGAAAGAAGAAATAACCTACCCTACCCAGTAATGCGGAAGCCACTTAGGAAGAATAAGTTAAAAGTAGTTAATAATTAGTATATACAGTGGCGTGCATTGCATATATGCAAATAAGCAGTGCATACCCTACCCTCAGGGTCTTAAAGAGCCTTCAGATAGGACCATTAAAGTTTTGTAATTAAAAAAACACTAAGTAAAAAATATATGAAAGCGCCATCTAGTAATGAGCGGCCAAACTTCTAGGTCAATTGTCGCTAGACAGGCGACAGCGCAACCAGCGCGCGCGAGGCGCATAGCGTACAAAATAAAATCTTTAGCGTATATCTCTAAAAGCGTATTTTAATTTTTAACCGTAAATGCTAAACATTTACCTTTTAAAACACGTAAAAATCTCATGTTATCTATTGCAGGGTAAATCAATTATTATGAATCACTCGACATATGACGCCCTCTACTGTTGCATAGAAATATCAAATAAAATAAGCACGCCCAAAGAAAGAATCGTTCTGCTAGATGTGTGCGTGCAAGTTAGTAGTGTGTGTCGTGTAATGTTATAATCGTGCGCTTGTACTTACAAGATTAGCATCGGTCTTGTGTGAACAGTTTCATTCATAAATTCTCTATTCTCTAATTACGTGTTTCATTTTTTCTATGAATAAAATGATTTGCTTGGTTTGTTATTGTTGTTAAAGGTCATTATTCTTTTTTTAGAATTAAAAACATTATTCACAAATGTAAATACCTTTTAGTGTCTTTTAAGAAAATTAAGGATCTAATATTATCGAATTAGTCTTTCGTTTTGAAAATAATCTATGAAACCAAACGCTGTCTCAATTTTGAAAAATGAATAATTTAGGTTTTCCAGGAATCATTGGAGAGTGAGAGAGTTAACAATAAATATGGTTTCTATTTATTGTTTACATATCAAAATAAAATAGCGTTCGTACCCATACTTACAAAAAATTAAAGACATATTTTGACTAATTTCGATTGCAATATTATCATTAGCATATTCGATCGCCATTATTGTTTACCTTCGAACAATGCTGTATGGCGTTGGTGATAAATAAACGGTTCAAGTGCATAAATTCAGTAACTTATAAAAGTTTGAGCAGTGATAGTTTAATGTGTTAAGGTTAATTTATAGTTTATTCATTCATTTTATAATGAAAGCATATTCGTGCGGTCTTTGTTTGGGTTCAGTGTGCCTGGAAAAAGTACTTAGAGAAAACTTTAATTTCTATCCCTACTTATATCGTAAAATTAGAAATCATTCGCAAAGGAAGGAGTGTACCAATGTTACAAATATCCCAAAAAAAGGTGATAAAGTAACGCGTATATTTAATAATAAATATTACGAAAACTATTCTTGGCTAAGCGGCTTTGTACACACCAATCGATTAATTTGCTTTCCTTTTGTTTTATTGTCCAATATACGTAAAGTGTGGAATGATAAAGGATATTGTGATCTTAATAATTTTCATAAAAACGCTAAAAACATGATATGTTGGAAAAATATTATCATCATCAGTGTGCTTAGAAAATGCTGCCGAATGGTGTGTCATAATTTTGTGACGTAAATCAGGGTATGTACTTTTATTCAATTAGCAGTAGATAGACGATAGTATTAAATCAATCAAAAATATAACTTTCGTAAAGTAATTTGATTATAAACCGACATACCTATCTAAAATCTAAATTTTAATTTTACTTTATGTTTGTGTTGAACACCTTGTGCATACCCTGGGTCCAAGGGCTATGCACGCCACTGAGTATATACCTTCAAAGAAGATAGCGGGCGTGTAGTTGTCCTGCGTAGTAGTCATACATAGCGCATGCCACGGATCGACCGAACCGTGCACGTACGCGACCCGACCGGCGGGTATGTTTAAACCACCGAACTCTTCATTAGTCCACTCAGCACACGCGTTCACAAACACAGAGTCAAATCTGTAACGAAGAGAAAATAATATTAAAAATTGTTCAATGTACATACTTGTTTCAGTGTTTATTTTATAACTTAAGCTTATTTAAGCGATTATTTATGAACTATTTATGAAATTTATAGCTAATAAATCTAATAGGTTGGGGAAAAAGTCTTTTCGCATTATAGTATGTATGAACATGTAATAAAATCTCTTTGGCTATACTATTTGTATCTGGCTGGTTTTGGTATCAAATTAGGAAAATGTGTGAAGATGAGTGAATCTAATGAAGAAATTCCTTTTTACCTTTTAAAATTTTACTACAAAAAAGGTAAAAATGCAACGCAAGCCGCGAAAAAAATTTGGGTTTAGCGTTTTCAATCCGGAAATTTTGATGTCAAAGATGCACCTCGCTCTGGTTAGGAGGAGCCCTATGACGGATATAATGGATGCCATTTTTGAAAAAGTGGACCAAGATGGGCAAATCAGTAGGTACAATGTAGCTGAAGAACTGGGAATTGACCACAAAACCATTTTTGACGGAGCTGATAAGAAGTGGATCATGACCGAACCATTTTTGAACTGGTGATGAGAAGTGGATCATGTACGACAAGAAAGTGCGAAAAAGGTCACGGTCAAAGGCCGATCAGGCTTCACAGACTGTGGCGAAACCCGGGTTAACTCGCAACAAGGTGACGCTGTGTGTGTAGTAGTAGGATTGGAAGGGCATTATTCATTATAAGCTGTTACCACCAGGCAGGATCATCAATTCTGAATTCTACTGCGAACAACTGATGAGATTAAAGCAAGAAGTTTAGAGAAAGCGGCCGGAATTAATCAACAGCTCTTCTGTTGTTGTGTGGTTTTTCATCATGATAACGCTAGACCTAACACATCTTTAGCCACTCAGCTAAAATTAAGATAGTTTGGCTGGGAGGTGGTAATGCATCCGCTGTATAGTCCTGACCTTACACCTTCAGATTTCCACCTGTTTCGGTCTCTTCAGAATTCTTTAGGCAGTGTCAGGTTAACATCACGAGAGGACTGCCAAACTACTTGTCGCGGTTTTTTGATTTCAGAAACCCCAAAATTTCTATAGCAATGGGATTATTTCCCTACCTACCTATGCCTAATTTATGCAAAGGAAGAAAATAAATTCCAAAAACTTTTTAATGATGATAGTACTTCTAGAAAAAGAGGTAGTATTTAGATTTTATTACAACGTTCTACATAGATACTAGTTTGCGAAAAGACTATTATTCCCGCAAATTTCTCCCTATATCACATTTCAATTTGTATGTCCACTTAAACTAACTTTATAACATTACTATCAGCAGGTGGATCAACTGAATTCCAAACTTTTTTCTCCAAAAGTGACAGATACTCTACATTCATAGCTTTTTGCCACCAGAGGAGTTTGATAACTTTATTGCCTACACATATGTTTGTGGCTTCTCAAAAATTCTGGTCTACATACCTATTTTATAATCGCCATATTTCGTCGGCGGTGTACCACGTGTACTGCGCATGGATCGGCAGCTGACAGACTCCTCTGTACTAGTCGCCACTTCCCCTCCAACTATAGCGCCGCCGACGTCTCGCGTCGTTTTTTCTCTCTTCCGCCTTTCCTCAGCAGAAGACTCGGCATCAGTAGAGGCCTGCTCTACCTCACTGTTGTTGCAGCAGTCATCGCCAGACTCACCATCTGTTAATTCATATAAAAATCATGTGATTTATTTATATTATATAAGACGAGAATTACGATATTCATCAATGTCAGCACATTTATTTTCAATAAAAAGTACATTAGGAATGTGCTTTTTACTATACAGAATAACCTTCCTTGGATTTATTTAATGGTTCTATAAATCGGTAACGCTGAATAACCGACAAAAATGCACAACTTTCTCTTAGCGTTCAATTTATTATGTAGACTAGACTGCGGGATTAATGAATAGGCAATGCATCCAAAAACAAAGGTTTCCTTTACAAATAGTGTGTCGGGACCACACTTCCTCAGTGTTGCTTCTGGTATTCAAATACATCTGCTGAGTACAATGCGGTAAGGTAAGCTGGTGAGCTGTTCCCTTCTTCTCTAGGAAACACTTAACACTGCCCCTATGGTAATTCAAAATCAAAACCAATGTTATCAAAACGCAGGCATTTTATATGTTACGCACTTACGTAATAATTATTTGATAAAGCAATCTTACACTTCACACATTTTCTTGAATAAATATCTAAAGTTTTGAAGAGAAAAATTATTAGTAGTAAGGGCGAGTAAGTACCTTGCATTTCCACAGCTGGAGTCTCTCATAGGGCTCCACACGTCACTATGGATGAGTTCCAAGGGTCGGCCAACACGTTTCGTAGATCTTTTCGGAGCCCGGGCCACAGGCTTTCCTTCCAGGCAGGCGCAAACTTGTTGAAATCTTCTTTGTCATCCTGAAATGAACATACCTTTAAGACAATGATACCCTAACCGTCTATGCCATAAATCAGTATTCATGTTAAGTATTATTAGACTTAACTAACTTTGCAATATTGACTTCCTGCGCTTGATGTAGGACAGTCATCGATTGCTCTTTTGCAAAACAAAACATTCATTCTATCAGTGACGTGCATAGAGGGTATGTAAAGTATATGCAAATGTTTATTTAATTTTCATTTTCATTAATTCTTCATTTTATATCATCTGCATACCCTGTACATAGCCTCAATGCACGCTACTGCATTCTATATACACCCACATAGATTAGCAGATATAACAGGCTGGTGTTGTATACTACAACTGTCATGGACAAAACACCCATCTACATTCATGATCACAACCATGCCACTTTCACATAATTTAATAACAGAAAACAAATTTTGCAGACAACTACGGAACGTATTAAACATTTTTATCAAACTTATCTATGCTGTTTACATGAATATCTGTAGAGCTCTCCAGTTTAGTCGCTCCATCATCACAAGTGATCATCCTTTTCCATCCATCACCACGGAAAGATCTGGAGCAGTCTTATTCCTAGCCAGGACTGCACGGACAATGTGATCAAAAGAGTTAGTGTTTAAAATTATACAACTTTAGGAAGTAACAGTTTCTACCCTTAGTAAAAGTTTGTTCACTGGCAATACAGTACAGCGTCGCTGGTACAGTTGCTTTCGAGTATTGTAGCAGTATACTTCAGTTAAATTGAATGTATATCCAAACCCTGTTTTAAAGCCTATAAACAC
The DNA here is from genome assembly GCF_905163445.1 of Pararge aegeria. NCBI lineage: Eukaryota > Metazoa > Arthropoda > Insecta > Lepidoptera > Nymphalidae > Pararge > Pararge aegeria. Next base: position 183,559 of record NW_024396990.1, on the reverse strand, counting down.
TTCAACAGCCTAGACAGTAGATCTAAAAGGAACGTTTGTAAGTGGATAAAAATCAATACAGGATTTGCGACACTAAAACGATTGCAGTAAGAAGTTTTACTAAGACCGAAAGTTTTGTTTCGATACGCGAAATCGACTACGACTGCGAGCGTGCAAATGTGCTAAGGGTAAAAAGTCTTTCCCCATCAAATAAATAAATGAAAATATCATAATAATGTACTCAAGACTCCCCAGTAAACTGGTTAAAAGTAAAAGTCTTTTAAACTGTAATAAACCACATCCGAGCATGTTCACATTGAAATTGCCTGGTCTCCCCGTCCTCCCGTGTCAAACGGATGGTAACCCCTTTAGACCCTGACCTATTACCCCCATCTCTCCCATCCCCCTTAATTCTTAAATCTAGACAGATTACGAGTCTTAGAATATCTACGTCGAGTTTGTAAACACTTATTTTTCTTCAGTTAAAGGCAAATCCGCGTAACTATTACGCACCAACGCCAACATTAATAATCAATCAAATCCAACATATTCATTAAAATTAATTTTGGTCAGAACATTTCAATTATAAGTATAGGTATTAAAGAAAATGTAGATAGAGCGAAAGTACAATCTCATGTTAAATGTTTTTAAGGAGAAGTAGAAAGCTTCTGAAATCCATTGGTTGATATTATAGTGTATTCTTAAATCTAAGTAAAAAAAAAAAAAAAAAAAAATGCATTGATAACCTCTTCCTTTATTTGAAGTCGGTTAGAACTATGAAAGAAGAAATAACCTACCCTACCCAGTAATGCGGAAGCCACTTAGGAAGAATAAGTTAAAAGTAGTTAATAATTAGTATATACAGTGGCGTGCATTGCATATATGCAAATAAGCAGTGCATACCCTACCCTCAGGGTCTTAAAGAGCCTTCAGATAGGACCATTAAAGTTTTGTAATTAAAAAAACACTAAGTAAAAAATATATGAAAGCGCCATCTAGTAATGAGCGGCCAAACTTCTAGGTCAATTGTCGCTAGACAGGCGACAGCGCAACCAGCGCGCGCGAGGCGCATAGCGTACAAAATAAAATCTTTAGCGTATATCTCTAAAAGCGTATTTTAATTTTTAACCGTAAATGCTAAACATTTACCTTTTAAAACACGTAAAAATCTCATGTTATCTATTGCAGGGTAAATCAATTATTATGAATCACTCGACATATGACGCCCTCTACTGTTGCATAGAAATATCAAATAAAATAAGCACGCCCAAAGAAAGAATCGTTCTGCTAGATGTGTGCGTGCAAGTTAGTAGTGTGTGTCGTGTAATGTTATAATCGTGCGCTTGTACTTACAAGATTAGCATCGGTCTTGTGTGAACAGTTTCATTCATAAATTCTCTATTCTCTAATTACGTGTTTCATTTTTTCTATGAATAAAATGATTTGCTTGGTTTGTTATTGTTGTTAAAGGTCATTATTCTTTTTTTAGAATTAAAAACATTATTCACAAATGTAAATACCTTTTAGTGTCTTTTAAGAAAATTAAGGATCTAATATTATCGAATTAGTCTTTCGTTTTGAAAATAATCTATGAAACCAAACGCTGTCTCAATTTTGAAAAATGAATAATTTAGGTTTTCCAGGAATCATTGGAGAGTGAGAGAGTTAACAATAAATATGGTTTCTATTTATTGTTTACATATCAAAATAAAATAGCGTTCGTACCCATACTTACAAAAAATTAAAGACATATTTTGACTAATTTCGATTGCAATATTATCATTAGCATATTCGATCGCCATTATTGTTTACCTTCGAACAATGCTGTATGGCGTTGGTGATAAATAAACGGTTCAAGTGCATAAATTCAGTAACTTATAAAAGTTTGAGCAGTGATAGTTTAATGTGTTAAGGTTAATTTATAGTTTATTCATTCATTTTATAATGAAAGCATATTCGTGCGGTCTTTGTTTGGGTTCAGTGTGCCTGGAAAAAGTACTTAGAGAAAACTTTAATTTCTATCCCTACTTATATCGTAAAATTAGAAATCATTCGCAAAGGAAGGAGTGTACCAATGTTACAAATATCCCAAAAAAAGGTGATAAAGTAACGCGTATATTTAATAATAAATATTACGAAAACTATTCTTGGCTAAGCGGCTTTGTACACACCAATCGATTAATTTGCTTTCCTTTTGTTTTATTGTCCAATATACGTAAAGTGTGGAATGATAAAGGATATTGTGATCTTAATAATTTTCATAAAAACGCTAAAAACATGATATGTTGGAAAAATATTATCATCATCAGTGTGCTTAGAAAATGCTGCCGAATGGTGTGTCATAATTTTGTGACGTAAATCAGGGTATGTACTTTTATTCAATTAGCAGTAGATAGACGATAGTATTAAATCAATCAAAAATGCCACTGAGTATATACCTTCAAAGAAGATAGCGGGCGTGTAGTTGTCCTGCGTAGTAGTCATACATAGCGCATGCCACGGATCGACCGAACCGTGCACGTACGCGACCCGACCGGCGGGTATGTTTAAACCACCGAACTCTTCATTAGTCCACTCAGCACACGCGTTCACAAACACAGAGTCAAATCTGTAACGAAGAGAAAATAATATTAAAAATTGTTCAATGTACATACTTGTTTCAGTGTTTATTTTATAACTTAAGCTTATTTAAGCGATTATTTATGAACTATTTATGAAATTTATAGCTAATAAATCTAATAGGTTGGGGAAAAAGTCTTTTCGCATTATAGTATGTATGAACATGTAATAAAATCTCTTTGGCTATACTATTTGTATCTGGCTGGTTTTGGTATCAAATTAGGAAAATGTGTGAAGATGAGTGAATCTAATGAAGAAATTCCTTTTTACCTTTTAAAATTTTACTACAAAAAAGGTAAAAATGCAACGCAAGCCGCGAAAAAAATTTGGGTTTAGCGTTTTCAATCCGGAAATTTTGATGTCAAAGATGCACCTCGCTCTGGTTAGGAGGAGCCCTATGACGGATATAATGGATGCCATTTTTGAAAAAGTGGACCAAGATGGGCAAATCAGTAGGTACAATGTAGCTGAAGAACTGGGAATTGACCACAAAACCATTTTTGACGGAGCTGATAAGAAGTGGATCATGACCGAACCATTTTTGAACTGGTGATGAGAAGTGGATCATGTACGACAAGAAAGTGCGAAAAAGGTCACGGTCAAAGGCCGATCAGGCTTCACAGACTGTGGCGAAACCCGGGTTAACTCGCAACAAGGTGACGCTGTGTGTGTAGTAGTAGGATTGGAAGGGCATTATTCATTATAAGCTGTTACCACCAGGCAGGATCATCAATTCTGAATTCTACTGCGAACAACTGATGAGATTAAAGCAAGAAGTTTAGAGAAAGCGGCCGGAATTAATCAACAGAAGAGGTGTGGTTTTTCATCATGATAACGCTAGACCTAACACATCTTTAGCCACTCAGCTAAAATTAAGATAGTTTGGCTGGGAGGTGGTAATGCATCCGCTGTATAGTCCTGACCTTACACCTTCAGATTTCCACCTGTTTCGGTCTCTTCAGAATTCTTTAGGCAGTGTCAGGTTAACATCACGAGAGGACTGCCAAAACTACTTGTCGCGGTTTTTTGATTTCAGAAACCCCAAAATTTCTATAGCAATGGGATTATGTCCCTACCTACCTATGCCTAATTTATGCAAAGGAAGAAAATAAATTCCAAAAACTTTTTAATGATGATAGTACTTCTAGAAAAAGAGGTAGTATTTAGATTTTATTACAACGTTCTACATAGATACTAGTTTGCGAAAAGACTATTATTCCCGCAACCCACTTTTCCGCAAATTTCTCCCTATATCACATTTCAATTTGTATGTCCACTTAAACTAACTTTATAACATTACTATCAGCAGGTGGATCAACTGAATTCCAAACTTTTTTCTCCAAAAGTGACAGATACTCTACATTCATAGCTTTTTGCCACCAGAGGAGTTTGATAACTTTATTGCCTACACATATGTTTGTGGCTTCTCAAAAATTCTGGTCTACATACCTATTTTATAATCGCCATATTTCGTCGGCGGTGTACCACGTGTACTGCGCATGGATCGGCAGCTGACAGACTCCTCTGTACTAGTCGCCACTTCCCCTCCAACTATAGCGCCGCCGACGTCTCGCGTCGTTTTTTCTCTCTTCCGCCTTTCCTCAGCAGAAGACTCGGCATCAGTAGAGGCCTGCTCTACCTCACTGTTGTTGCAGCAGTCATCGCCAGACTCACCATCTGTTAATTCATATAAAAATCATGTGATTTATTTATATTATATAAGACGAGAATTACGATATTCATCAATGTCAGCACATTTATTTTCAATAAAAAGTACATTAGGAATGTGCTTTTTACTATACAGAATAACCTTCCTTGGATTTATTTAATGGTTCTATAAATCGGTAACGCTGAATAACCGACAAAAATGCACAACTTTCTCTTAGCGTTCAATTTATTATGTAGACTAGACTGCGGGATTAATGAATAGGCAATGCATCCAAAAACAAAGGTTTCCTTTACAAATAGTGTGTCGGGACCACACTTCCTCAGTGTTGCTTCTGGTATTCAAATACATCTGCTGAGTACAATGCGGTAAGGTAAGCTGGTGAGCTGTTCCCTTCTTCTCTAGGAAACACTTAACACTGCCCCTATGGTAATTCAAAATCAAAACCAATGTTATCAAAACGCAGGCATTTTATATGTTACGCACTTACGTAATAATTATTTGATAAAGCAATCTTACACTTCACACATTTTCTTGAATAAATATCTAAAGTTTTGAAGAGAAAAATTATTAGTAGTAAGGGCGAGTAAGTACCTTGCATTTCCACAGCTGGAGTCTCTCATAGGGCTCCACACGTCACTATGGATGAGTTCCAAGGGTCGGCCAACACGTTTCGTAGATCTTTTCGGAGCCCGGGCCACAGGCTTTCCTTCCAGGCAGGCGCAAACTTGTTGAAATCTTCTTTGTCATCCTGAAATGAACATACCTTTAAGACAATGATACCCTAACCGTCTATGCCATAAATCAGTATTCATGTTAAGTATTATTAGACTTAACTAACTTTGCAATATTGACTTCCTGCGCTTGATGTAGGACAGTCATCGATTGCTCTTTTGCAAAACAAAACATTCATTCTATCAGTGACGTGCATAGAGGGTATGTAAAGTATATGCAAATGTTTATTTAATTTTCATTTTCATTAATTCTTCATTTTATATCATCTGCATACCCTGTACATAGCCTCAATGCACGCTACTGCATTCTATATACACCCACATAGATTAGCAGATATAACAGGCTGGTGTTGTATACTACAACTGTCATGGACAAAACACCCATCTACATTCATGATCACAACCATGCCACTTTCACATAATTTAATAACAGAAAACAAATTTTGCAGACAACTACGGAACGTATTAAACATTTTTATCAAACTTATCTATGCTGTTTACATGAATATCTGTAGAGCTCTCCAGTTTAGTCGCTCCATCATCACAAGTGATCATCCTTTTCCATCCATCACCACGGAAAGATCTGGAGCAGTCTTATTCCTAGCCAGGACTGCACGGACAATGTGATCAAAAGAGTTAGTGTTTAAAATTATACAACTTTAGGAAGTAACAGTTTCTACCCTTAGTAAAAGTTTGTTCACTGGCAATACAGTACAGCGTCGCTGGTACAGTTGCTTTCGAGTATTGTAGCAGTATACTTCAGTTAAATTGAATGTATATCCAAACCCTGTTTTAAAGCCTATAAACACTTCAACAGCCTAGACAGTAGATCTAAAAGGAACGTTTGTAAGTGGATAAAAATCAATACAGGATTTGCGACACTAAAACGATTGCAGTAAGAAGTTTTACTAAGACCGAAAGTTTTGTTTCGATACGCGAAATCGACTACGACTGCGAGCGTGCAAATGTGCTAAGGGTAAAAAGTCTTTCCCCATCAAATAAATAAATGAAAATATCATAATAATGTACTCAAGACTCCCCAGTAAACTGGTTAAAAGTAAAAGTCTTTTAAACTGTAATAAACCACATCCGAGCATGTTCACATTGAAATTGCCTGGTCTCCCCGTCCTCCCGTGTCAAACGGATGGTAACCCCTTTAGACCCTGACCTATTACCCCCATCTCTCCCATCCCCCTTAATTCTTAAATCTAGACAGATTACGAGTCTTAGAATATCTACGTCGAGTTTGTAAACACTTATTTTTCTTCAGTTAAAGGCAAATCCGCGTAACTATTACGCACCAACGCCAACATTAATAATCAATCAAATCCAACATATTCATTAAAATTAATTTTGGTCAGAACATTTCAATTATAAGTATAGGTATTAAAGAAAATGTAGATAGAGCGAAAGTACAATCTCATGTTAAATGTTTTTAAGGAGAAGTAGAAAGCTTCTGAAATCCATTGGTTGATATTATAGTGTATTCTTAAATCTAAGTAAAAAAAAAAAAAAAAATGCATTGATAACCTCTTCCTTTATTTGAAGTCGGTTAGAACTATGAAAGAAGAAATAACCTACCCTACCCAGTAATGCGGAAGCCACTTAGGAAGAATAAGTTAAAAGTAGTTAATAATTAGTATATACAGTGGCGTGCATTGCATATATGCAAATAAGCAGTGCCTATACCCTACCCTCAGGGTCTTAAAGAGCCTTCAGATAGGACCATTAAAGTTTTGTAATTAAAAAAACACTAAGTAAAAAATATATGAAAGCGCCATCTAGTAATGAGCGGCCAAACTTCTAGGTCAATTGTCGCTAGACAGGCGACAGCGCAACCAGCGCGCGCGAGGCGCATAGCGTACAAAATAAAATCTTTAGCGTATATCTCTAAAAGCGTATTTTAATTTTTAACCGTAAATGCTAAACCTTTTAAAACACGTAAAAATCTCATGTTATCTATTGCAGGGTAAATCAATTATTATGAATCACTCGACATATGACGCCCTCTACTGTTGCATAGAAATATCAAATAAAATAAGCACGCCCAAAGAAAGAATCGTTCTGCTAGATGTGTGCGTGCAAGTTAGTAGTGTGTGTCGTGTAATGTTATAATCGTGCGCTTGTACTTACAAGATTAGCATCGGTCTTGTGTGAACAGTTTCATTCATAAATTCTCTATTCTCTAATTACGTGTTTCATTTTTTCTATGAATAAAATGATTTGCTTGGTTTGTTATTGTTGTTAAAGGTCATTATTCTTTTTTAGAATTAAAAACATTATTCACAAATGTAAATACCTTTTAGTGTCTTTTAAGAAAATTAAGGATCTAATATTATCGAATTAGTCTTTCGTTTTGAAAATAATCTATGAAACCAAACGCTGTCTCAATTTTGAAAAATGAATAATTTAGGTTTTCCAGGAATCATTGGAGAGTGAGAGAGTTAACAATAAATATGGTTTCTATTTATTGTTTACATATCAAAATAAAATAGCGTTCGTACCCATACTTACAAAAAATTAAAGACATATTTTGACTAATTTCGATTGCAATATTATCATTAGCATATTCGATCGCCATTATTGTTTACCTTCGAACAATGCTGTATGGCGTTGGTGATAAATAAACGGTTCAAGTGCATAAATTCAGTAACTTATAAAAGTTTGAGCAGTGATAGTTTAATGTGTTAAGGTTAATTTATAGTTTATTCATTCATTTTATAATGAAAGCATATTCGTGCGGTCTTTGTTTGGGTTCAGTGTGCCTGGAAAAAGTACTTAGAGAAAACTTTAATTTCTATCCCTACTTATATCGTAAAATTAGAAATCATTCGCAAAGGAGTGTACCAATGTTACAAATATCCCAAAAAAAGGTGATAAAGTAACGCGTATATTTAATAATAAATATTACGAAAACTATTCTTGGCTAAGCGGCTTTGTACACACCAATCGATTAATTTGCTTTCCTTTTGTTTTATTGTCCAATATACGTAAAGTGTGGAATGATAAAGGATATTGTGATCTTAATAATTTTCATAAAAACGCTAAAAACATGATATGTTGGAAAAATATTATCATCATCAGTGTGCTTAGAAAATGCTGCCGAATGGTGTGTCATAATTTTGTGACGTAAATCAGGGTATGTACTTTTATTCAATTAGCAGTAGATAGACGATAGTATTAAATCAATCAAAAATATAACTTTCGTAAAGTAATTTGATTATAAACCGACATACCTATCTAAAATCTAAATTTTAATTTTACTTTATGTTTGTGTTGAACACCTTGTGCATACCCTGGGTCCAAGGGCTATGCACGCCACTGAGTATATACCTTCAAAGAAGATAGCGGGCGTGTAGTTGTCCTGCGTAGTAGTCATACATAGCGCATGCCACGGATCGACCGAACCGTGCACGTACGCGACCCGACCGGCGGGTATGTTTAAACCACCGAACTCTTCATTAGTCCACTCAGCACACGCGTTCACAAACACAGAGTCAAATCTGTAACGAAGAGAAAATAATATTAAAAATTGTTCAATGTACATACTTGTTTCAGTGTTTATTTTATAACTTAAGCTTATTTAAGCGATTATTTATGAACTATTTATGAAATTTATAGCTAATAAATCTAATAGGTTGGGGAAAAAGTCTTTTCGCATTATAGTATGTATGAACATGTAATAAAATCTCTTTGGCTATACTATTTGTATCTGGCTGGTTTTGGTATCAAATTAGGAAAATGTGTGAAGATGAGTGAATCTAATGAAGAAATTCCTTTTTACCTTTTAAAATTTTACTACAAAAAAGGTAAAAATGCAACGCAAGCCGCGAAAAAAATTTGGGTTTAGCGTTTTCAATCCGGAAATTTTGATGTCAAAGATGCACCTCGCTCTGGTTAGGAGGAGCCCTATGACGGATATAATGGATGCCATTTTTGAAAAAGTGGACCAAGATGGGCAAATCAGTAGGTACAATGTAGCTGAAGAACTGGGAATTGACCACAAAACCATTTTTGACGGAGCTGATAAGAAGTGGATCATGACCGAACCATTTTTGAACTGGTGATGAGAAGTGGATCATGTACGACAAGAAAGTGCGAAAAAGGTCACGGTCAAAGGCCGATCAGGCTTCACAGACTGTGGCGAAACCCGGGTTAACTCGCAACAAGGTGACGCTGTGTGTGTAGTAGTAGGATTGGAAGGGCATTATTCATTATAAGCTGTTACCACCAGGCAGGATCATCAATTCTGAATTCTACTGCGAACAACTGATGAGATTAAAGCAAGAAGTTTAGAGAAAGCGGCCGGAATTAATCAACAGAAGAGGTGTGGTTTTTCATCATGATAACGCTAGACCTAACACATCTTTAGCCACTCAGCTAAAATTAAGATAGTTTGGCTGGGAGGTGGTAATGCATCCGCTGTATAGTCCTGACCTTACACCTTCAGATTTCCACCTGTTTCGGTCTCTTCAGAATTCTTTAGGCAGTGTCAGGTTAACATCACGAGAGGACTGCCAAAACTACTTGTCGCGGTTTTTTGATTTCAGAAACCCCAAAATTTCTATAGCAATGGGATTATGTCCCTACCTACCTATGCCTAATTTATGCAAAGGAAGAAAATAAATTCCAAAAACTTTTTAATGATGATAGTACTTCTAGAAAAAGAGGTAGTATTTAGATTTTATTACAACGTTCTACATAGATACTAGTTTGCGAAAAGACTATTATTCCCGCAACCCACTTTTCCGCAAATTTCTCCCTATATCACATTTCAATTTGTATGTCCACTTAAACTAACTTTATAACATTACTATCAGCAGGTGGATCAACTGAATTCCAAACTTTTTTCTCCAAAAGTGACAGATACTCTACATTCATAGCTTTTTGCCACCAGAGGAGTTTGATAACTTTATTGCCTACACATATGTTTGTGGCTTCTCAAAAATTCTGGTCTACATACCTATTTTATAATCGCCATATTTCGTCGGCGGTGTACCACGTGTACTGCGCATGGATCGGCAGCTGACAGACTCCTCTGTACTAGTCGCCACTTCCCCTCCAACTATAGCGCCGCCGACGTCTCGCGTCGTTTTTTCTCTCTTCCGCCTTTCCTCAGCAGAAGACTCGGCATCAGTAGAGGCCTGCTCTACCTCACTGTTGTTGCAGCAGTCATCGCCAGACTCACCATCTGTTAATTCATATAAAAATCATGTGATTTATTTATATTATATAAGACGAGAATTACGATATTCATCAATGTCAGCACATTTATTTTCAATAAAAAGTACATTAGGAATGTGCTTTTTACTATACAGAATAACCTTCCTTGGATTTATTTAATGGTTCTATAAATCGGTAACGCTGAATAACCGACAAAAATGCACAACTTTCTCTTAGCGTTCAATTTATTATGTAGACTAGAATGCGGGATTAATGAATAGGCAATGCATCCAAAAACAAAGGTTTCCTTTACAAATAGTGTGTCGGGACCACACTTCCTCAGTGTTGCTTCTGGTATTCAAATACATCTGCTGAGTACAATGCGGTAAGGTAAGCTGGTGAGCTGTTCCCTTCTTCTCTAGGAAACACTTAACACTGCCCCTATGGTAATTCAAAATCAAAACCAATGTTATCAAAACGCAGGCATTTTATATGTTACGCACTTACGTAATAATTATTTGATAAAGCAATCTTACACTTCACACATTTTCTTGAATAAATATCTAAAGTTTTGAAGAGAAAAATTATTAGTAGTAAGGGCGAGTAAGTACCTTGCATTTCCACAGCTGGAGTCTCTCATAGGGCTCCACACGTCACTATGGATGAGTTCCAAGGGTCGGCCAACACGTTTCGTAGATCTTTTCGGAGCCCGGGCCACAGGCTTTCCTTCCAGGCAGGCGCAAACTTGTTGAAATCTTCTTTGTCATCCTGAAATGAACATACCTTTAAGACAATGATACCCTAACCGTCTATGCCATAAATCAGTATTCATGTTAAGTATTATTAGACTTAACTAACTTTGCAATATTGACTTCCTGCGCTTGATGTAGGACAGTCATCGATTGCTCTTTTGCAAAACAAAACATTCATTCTATCAGTGACGTGCATAGAGGGTATGTAAAGTATATGCAAATGTTTATTTAATTTTCATTTTCATTAATTCTTCATTTTATATCATCTGCATACCCTGTACATAGCCTCAATGCACGCTACTGCATTCTATATACACCCACATAGATTAGCAGATATAACAGGCTGGTGTTGTATACTACAACTGTCATGGACAAAACACCCATCTACATTCATGATCACAACCATGCCTCTTTCACATAATTTAATAACAGAAAACAAATTTTGCAGACAACTACGGAACGTAAAAAACATTGTTTAAGGTTTTATCAAAGTTATTTATGCTGTTTACATGAATATCTGTAGAGCTCTCCAGTTTAGTCGCTCCATCATCACAAGTGATCATCCTTTTCCATCCATCACCACGGAAAGATCTGGAGCAGTCTTATTCCTAGCCAGGACTGCACGGACAATGTGATCAAAAGAGTTAGTGTTTAAAATTATACAACTTTAGGAAGTAACAGTTTCTACCCTTAGTAAAAGTTTGTTCACTGGCAATACAGTACAGCGTCGCTGGTACAGTTGCTTTCGAGTATTGTAGCAGTATACTTCAGTTAAATTGAATGTATATCCAAACCCTGTTTTAAAGCCTATAAACACTTCAACAGCCTAGACAGTAGATCTAAAAGGAACGTTTGTAAGTGGATAAAAATCAATACAGGATTTGCGACACTAAAACGATTGCAGTAAGAAGTTTTACTAAGACCGAAAGTTTTGTTTCGATACGCGAAATCGACTACGACTGCGAGCGTGCAAATGTGCTAAGGGTAAAAAGTCTTTCCCCATCAAATAAATAAATGAAAATATCATAATAATGTACTCAAGACTCCCCAGTAAACTGGTTAAAAGTAAAAGTCTTTTAAACTGTAATAAACCACATCCGAGCATGTTCACATTGAAATTGCCTGGTCTCCCCGTCCTCCCGTGTCAAACGGATGGTAACCCCTTTAGACCCTGACCTATTACCCCCATCTCTCCCATCCCCCTTAATTCTTAAATCTAGACAGATTACGAGTCTTAGAATATCTACGTCGAGTTTGTAAACACTTATTTTTCTTCAGTTAAAGGCAAATCCGCGTAACTATTACGCACCAACGCCAACATTAATAATCAATCAAATCCAACATATTCATTAAAATTAATTTTGGTCAGAACATTTCAATTATAAGTATAGGTATTAAAGAAAATGTAGATAGAGCGAAAGTACAATCTCATGTTAAATGTTTTTAAGGAGAAGTAGAAAGCTTCTGAAATCCATTGGTTGATATTATAGTGTATTCTTAAATCTAAGTAAAAAAAAAAAAAAAAATGCATTGATAACCTCTTCCTTTATTTGAAGTCGGTTAGAACTATGAAAGAAGAAATAACCTACCCTACCCAGTAATGCGGAAGCCACTTAGGAAGAATAAGTTAAAAGTAGTTAATAATTAGTATATACAGTAGCGTGCATTGCATATATGCAAATAAGCAGTGCATACCCTACCCTCAGGGTCTTAAAGAGCCTTCAGATAGGACCATTAAAGTTTTGTAATTAAAAAAACACTAAGTAAAAAATATATGAAAGCGCCATCTAGTAATGAGCGGCCAAACTTCTAGGTCAATTGTCGCTAGACAGGCGACAGCGCAACCAGCGCGCGCGAGGCGCATAGCGTACAAAATAAAATCTTTAGCGTATATCTCTAAAAGCGTATTTTAATTTTTAACCGTAAATGCTAAACATTTACCTTTTAAAACACGTAAAAATCTCATGTTATCTATTGCAGGGTAAATCAATTATTATGAATCACTCGACATATGACGCCCTCTACTGTTGCATAGAAATATCAAATAAAATAAGCACGCCCAAAGAAAGAATCGTTCTGCTAGATGTGTGCGTGCAAGTTAGTAGTGTGTGTCGTGTAATGTTATAATCGTGCGCTTGTACTTACAAGATTAGCATCGGTCTTGTGTGAACAGTTTCATTCATAAATTCTCTATTCTCTAATTACGTGTTTCATTTTTTCTATGAATAAAATGATTTGCTTGGTTTGTTATTGTTGTTAAAGGTCATTATTCTTTTTTTAGAATTAAAAACATTATTCACAAATGTAAATACCTTTTAGTGTCTTTTAAGAAAATTAAGGATCTAATATTATCGAATTAGTCTTTCGTTTTGAAAATAATCAATGAAACCAAACGCTGTCTCAATTTTGAAAAATGAATAATTTAGGTTTTCCAGGAATCATTGGAGAGTGAGAGAGTTAACAATAAATATGGTTTCTATTTATTGTTTACATATCAAAATAAAATAGCGTTCGTACCCATACTTACAAAAAATTAAAGACATATTTTGACTAATTTCGATTGCAATATTATCATTAGCATATTCGATCGCCATTATTGTTTACCTTCGAACAATGCTGTATGGCGTTGGTGATAAATAAACGGTTCAAGTGCATAAATTCAGTAACTTATAAAAGTTTGAGCAGTGATAGTTTAATGTGTTAAGGTTAATTTATAGTTTATTCATTCATTTTATAATGAAAGCATATTCGTGCGGTCTTTGTTTGGGTTCAGTGTGCCTGGAAAAAGCACTTAGAGAAAACTTTAATTTCTATCCCTACTTATATCGTAAAATTAGAAATCATTCGCAAAGGAAGGAGTGTACCAATGTTACAAATATCCCAAAAAAAGGTGATAAAGTAACGCGTATATTTAATAATAAATATTACGAAAACTATTCTTGGCTAAGCGGCTTTGTACACACCAATCGATTAATTTGCTTTCCTTTTGTTTTATTGTCCAATATACGTAAAGTGTGGAATGATAAAGGATATTGTGATCTTAATAATTTTCATAAAAACGCTAAAAACATGATATGTTGGAAAAATATTATCATCATCAGTGTGCTTAGAAAATGCTGCCGAATGGTGTGTCATAATTTTGTGACGTAAATCAGGGTATGTACTTTTATTCAATTAGCAGTAGATAGACGATAGTATTAAATCAATCAAAAATATAACTTTCGTAAAGTAATTTGATTATAAACCGACATACCTATCTAAAATCTAAATTTTAATTTTACTTTATGTTTGTGTTGAACACCTTGTGCATACCCTGGGTCCAAGGGCTATGCACGCCACTGAGTATATACCTTCAAAGAAGATAGCGGGCGTGTAGTTGTCCTGCGTAGTAGTCATACATAGCGCATGCCACGGATCGACCGAACCGTGCACGTACGCGACCCGACCGGCGGGTATGTTTAAACCACCGAACTCTTCATTAGTCCACTCAGCACACGCGTTCACAAACACAGAGTCAAATCTGTAACGAAGAGAAAATAATATTAAAAATTGTTCAATGTACATACTTGTTTCAGTGTTTATTTTATAACTTAAGCTTATTTAAGCGATTATTTATGAACTATTTATGAAATTTATAGCTAATAAATCTAATAGGTTGGGGAAAAAGTCTTTTCGCATTATAGTATGTATGAACATGTAATAAAATCTCTTTGGCTATACTATTTGTATCTGGCTGGTTTTGGTATCAAATTAGGAAAATGTGTGAAGATGAGTGAATCTAATGAAGAAATTCCTTTTTACCTTTTAAAATTTTACTACAAAAAAGGTAAAAATGCAACGCAAGCCGCGAAAAAAATTTGGGTTTAGCGTTTTCAATCCGGAAATTTTGATGTCAAAGATGCACCTCGCTCTGGTTAGGAGGAGCCCTATGACGGATATAATGGATGCCATTTTTGAAAAAGTGGACCAAGATGGGCAAATCAGTAGGTACAATGTAGCTGAAGAACTGGGAATTGACCACAAAACCATTTTTGACGGAGCTGATAAGAAGTGGATCATGACCGAACCATTTTTGAACTGGTGATGAGAAGTGGATCATGTACGACAAGAAAGTGCGAAAAAGGTCACGGTCAAAGGCCGATCAGGCTTCACAGACTGTGGCGAAACCCGGGTTAACTCGCAACAAGGTGACGCTGTGTGTGTAGTAGTAGGATTGGAAGGGCATTATTCATTATAAGCTGTTACCACCAGGCAGGATCATCAATTCTGAATTCTACTGCGAACAACTGATGAGATTAAAGCAAGAAGTTTAGAGAAAGCGGCCGGAATTAATCAACAGAAGAGGTGTGGTTTTTCATCATGATAACGCTAGACCTAACACATCTTTAGCCACTCAGCTAAAATTAAGATAGTTTGGCTGGGAGGTGGTAATGCATCCGCTGTATAGTCCTGACCTTACACCTTCAGATTTCCACCTGTTTCGGTCTCTTCAGAATTCTTTAGGCAGTGTCAGGTTAACATCACGAGAGGACTGCCAAAACTACTTGTCGCGGTTTTTTGATTTCAGAAACCCCAAAATTTCTATAGCAATGGGATTATGTCCCTACCTACCTATGCCTAATTTATGCAAAGGAAGAAAATAAATTCCAAAAACTTTTTAATGATGATAGTACTTCTAGAAAAAGAGGTAGTATTTAGATTTTATTACAACGTTCTACATAGATACTAGTTTGCGAAAAGACTATTATTCCCGCAACCCACTTTTCCGCAAATTTCTCCCTATATCACATTTCAATTTGTATGTCCACTTAAACTAACTTTATAACATTACTATCAGCAGGTGGATCAACTGAATTCCAAACTTTTTTCTCCAAAAGTGACAGATACTCTACATTCATAGCTTTTTGCCACCAGAGGAGTTTGATAACTTTATTGCCTACACATATGTTTGTGGCTTCTCAAAAATTCTGGTCTACATACCTATTTTATAATCGCCATATTTCGTCGGCGGTGTACCACGTGTACTGCGCATGGATCGGCAGCTGACAGACTCCTCTGTACTAGTCGCCACTTCCCCTCCAACTATAGCGCCGCCGACGTCTCGCGTCGTTTTTTCTCTCTTCCGCCTTTCCTCAGCAGAAGACTCGGCATCAGTAGAGGCCTGCTCTACCTCACTGTTGTTGCAGCAGTCATCGCCAGACTCACCATCTGTTAATTCATATAAAAATCATGTGATTTATTTATATTATATAAGACGAGAATTACGATATTCATCAATGTCAGCACATTTATTTTCAATAAAAAGTACATTAGGAATGTGCTTTTTACTATACAGAATAACCTTCCTTGGATTTATTTAATGGTTCTATAAATCGGTAACGCTGAATAACCGACAAAAATGCACAACTTTCTCTTAGCGTTCAATTTATTATGTAGACTAGAATGCGGGATTAATGAATAGGCAATGCATCCAAAAACAAAGGTTTCCTTTACAAATAGTGTGTCGGGACCACACTTCCTCAGTGTTGCTTCTGGTATTCAAATACATCTGCTGAGTACAATGCGGTAAGGTAAGCTGGTGAGCTGTTCCCTTCTTCTCTAGGAAACACTTAACACTGCCCCTATGGTAATTCAAAATCAAAACCAATGTTATCAAAACGCAGGCATTTTATATGTTACGCACTTACGTAATAATTATTTGATAAAGCAATCTTACACTTCACACATTTTCTTGAATAAATATCTAAAGTTTTGAAGAGAAAAATTATTAGTAGTAAGGGCGAGTAAGTACCTTGCATTTCCACAGCTGGAGTCTCTCATAGGGCTCCACACGTCACTATGGATGAGTTCCAAGGGTCGGCCAACACGTTTCGTAGATCTTTTCGGAGCCCGGGCCACAGGCTTTCCTTCCAGGCAGGCGCAAACTTGTTGAAATCTTCTTTGTCATCCTGAAATGAACATACCTTTAAGACAATGATACCCTAACCGTCTATGCCATAAATCAGTATTCATGTTAAGTATTATTAGACTTAACTAACTTTGCAATATTGACTTCCTGCGCTTGATGTAGGACAGTCATCGATTGCTCTTTTGCAAAACAAAACATTCATTCTATCAGTGACGTGCATAGAGGGTATGTAAAGTATATGCAAATGTTTATTTAATTTTCATTTTCATTAATTCTTCATTTTATATCATCTGCATACCCTGTACATAGCCTCAATGCACGCTACTGCATTCTATATACACCCACATAGATTAGCAGATATAACAGGCTGGTGTTGTATACTACAACTGTCATGGACAAAACACCCATCTACATTCATGATCACAACCATGCCTCTTTCACATAATTTAATAACAGAAAACAAATTTTGCAGACAACTACGGAACGTAAAAAACATTGTTTAAGGTTTTATCAAAGTTATTTATGCTGTTTACATGAATATCTGTAGAGCTCTCCAGTTTAGTCGCTCCATCATCACAAGTGATCATCCTTTTCCATCCATCACCACGGAAAGATCTGGAGCAGTCTTATTCCTAGCCAGGACTGCACGGACAATGTGATCAAAAGAGTTAGTGTTTAAAATTATACAACTTTAGGAAGTAACAGTTTCTACCCTTAGTAAAAGTTTGTTCACTGGCAATACAGTACAGCGTCGCTGGTACAGTTGCTTTCGAGTATTGTAGCAGTATACTTCAGTTAAATTGAATGTATATCCAAACCCTGTTTTAAAGCCTATAAACACTTCAACAGCCTAGACAGTAGATCTAAAAGGAACGTTTGTAAGTGGATAAAAATCAATACAGGATTTGCGACACTAAAACGATTGCAGTAAGAAGTTTTACTAAGACCGAAAGTTTTGTTTCGATACGCGAAATCGACTACGACTGCGAGCGTGCAAATGTGCTAAGGGTAAAAAGTCTTTCCCCATCAAATAAATAAATGAAAATATCATAATAATGTACTCAAGACTCCCCAGTAAACTGGTTAAAAGTAAAAGTCTTTTAAACTGTAATAAACCACATCCGAGCATGTTCACATTGAAATTGCCTGGTCTCCCCGTCCTCCCGTGTCAAACGGATGGTAACCCCTTTAGACCCTGACCTATTACCCCCATCTCTCCCATCCCCCTTAATTCTTAAATCTAGACAGATTACGAGTCTTAGAATATCTACGTCGAGTTTGTAAACACTTATTTTTCTTCAGTTAAAGGCAAATCCGCGTAACTATTACGCACCAACGCCAACATTAATAATCAATCAAATCCAACATATTCATTAAAATTAATTTTGGTCAGAACATTTCAATTATAAGTATAGGTATTAAAGAAAATGTAGATAGAGCGAAAGTACAATCTCATGTTAAATGTTTTTAAGGAGAAGTAGAAAGCTTCTGAAATCCATTGGTTGATATTATAGTGTATTCTTAAATCTAAGTAAAAAAAAAAAAAAAAACTGCATTGATAACCTCTTCCTTTATTTGAAGTCGGTTAGAACTATGAAAGAAGAAATAACCTACCCTACCCAGTAATGCGGAAGCCACTTAGGAAGAATAAGTTAAAAGTAGTTAATAATTAGTATATACAGTGGCGTGCATTGCATATATGCAAATAAGCAGTGCATACCCTACCCTCAGGGTCTTAAAGAGCCTTCAGATAGGACCATTAAAGTTTTGTAATTAAAAAAACACTAAGTAAAAAATATATGAAAGCGCCATCTAGTAATGAGCGGCCAAACTTCTAGGTCAATTGTCGCTAGACAGGCGACAGCGCAACCAGCGCGCGCGAGGCGCATAGCGTACAAAATAAAATCTTTAGCGTATATCTCTAAAAGCGTATTTTAATTTTTAACCGTAAATGCTAAACATTTACCTTTTAAAACACGTAAAAATCTCATGTTATCTATTGCAGGGTAAATCAATTATTATGAATCACTCGACATATGACGCCCTCTACTGTTGCATAGAAATATCAAATAAAATAAGCACGCCCAAAGAAAGAATCGTTCTGCTAGATGTGTGCGTGCAAGTTAGTAGTGTGTGTCGTGTAATGTTATAATCGTGCGCTTGTACTTACAAGATTAGCATCGGTCTTGTGTGAACAGTTTCATTCATAAATTCTCTATTCTCTAATTACGTGTTTCATTTTTTCTATGAATAAAATGATTTGCTTGGTTTGTTATTGTTGTTAAAGGTCATTATTCTTTTTTTAGAATTAAAAACATTATTCACAAATGTAAATACCTTTTAGTGTCTTTTAAGAAAATTAAGGATCTAATATTATCGAATTAGTCTTTCGTTTTGAAAATAATCTATGAAACCAAACGCTATCTCAATTTTGAAAAATGAATAATTTAGGTTTTCCAGGAATCATTGGAGAGTGAGAGAGTTAACAATAAATATGGTTTCTATTTATTGTTTACATATCAAAATAAAATAGCGTTCGTACCCATACTTACAAAAAATTAAAGACATATTTTGACTAATTTCGATTGCAATATTATCATTAGCATATTCGATCGCCATTATTGTTTACCTTCGAACAATGCTGTATGGCGTTGGTGATAAATAAACGGTTCAAGTGCATAAATTCAGTAACTTATAAAAGTTTGAGCAGTGATAGTTTAATGTGTTAAGGTTAATTTATAGTTTATTCATTCATTTTATAATGAAAGCATATTCGTGCGGTCTTTGTTTGGGTTCAGTGTGCCTGGAAAAAGTACTTAGAGAAAACTTTAATTTCTATCCCTACTTATATCGTAAAATTAGAAATCATTCGCAAAGGAAGGAGTGTACCAATGTTACAAATATCCCAAAAAAAGGTGATAAAGTAACGCGTATATTTAATAATAAATATTACGAAAACTATTCTTGGCTAAGCGGCTTTGTACACACCAATCGATTAATTTGCTTTCCTTTTGTTTTATTGTCCAATATACGTAAAGTGTGGAATGATAAAGGATATTGTGATCTTAATAATTTTCATAAAAACGCTAAAAACATGATATGTTGGAAAAATATTATCATCATCAGTGTGCTTAGAAAATGCTGCCGAATGGTGTGTCATAATTTTGTGACGTAAATCAGGGTATGTACTTTTATTCAATTAGCAGTAGATAGACGATAGTATTAAATCAATCAAAAATATAACTTTCGTAAAGTAATTTGATTATAAACCGACATACCTATCTAAAATCTAAATTTTAATTTTACTTTATGTTTGTGTTGAACACCTTGTGCATACCCTGGGTCCAAGGGCTATGCACGCCACTGAGTATATACCTTCAAAGAAGATAGCGGGCGTGTAGTTGTCCTGCGTAGTAGTCATACATAGCGCATGCCACGGATCGACCGAACCGTGCACGTACGCGACCCGACCGGCGGGTATGTTTAAACCACCGAACTCTTCATTAGTCCACTCAGCACACGCGTTCACAAACACAGAGTCAAATCTGTAACGAAGAGAAAATAATATTAAAAATTGTTCAATGTACATACTTGTTTCAGTGTTTATTTTATAACTTAAGCTTATTTAAGCGATTATTTATGAACTATTTATGAAATTTATAGCTAATAAATCTAATAGGTTGGGGAAAAAGTCTTTTCGCATTATAGTATGTATGAACATGTAATAAAATCTCTTTGGCTATACTATTTGTATCTGGCTGGTTTTGGTATCAAATTAGGAAAATGTGTGAAGATGAGTAAATCTAATGAAGAAATTCCTTTTTACCTTTTAAAATTTTACTACAAAAAAGGTAAAAATGCAACGCAAGCCGCGAAAAAAATTTGGGTTTAGCGTTTTCAATCCGGAAATTTTGATGTCAAAGATGCACCTCGCTCTGGTTAGGAGGAGCCCTATGACGGATATAATGGATGCCATTTTTGAAAAAGTGGACCAAGATGGGCAAATCAGTAGGTACAATGTAGCTGAAGAACTGGGAATTGACCACAAAACCATTTTTGACGGAGCTGATAAGAAGTGGATCATGACCGAACCATTTTTGAACTGGTGATGAGAAGTGGATCATGTACGACAAGAAAGTGCGAAAAAGGTCACGGTCAAAGGCCGATCAGGCTTCACAGACTGTGGCGAAACCCGGGTTAACTCGCAACAAGGTGACGCTGTGTGTGTAGTAGTAGGATTGGAAGGGCATTATTCATTATAAGCTGTTACCACCAGGCAGGATCATCAATTCTGAATTCTACTGCGAACAACTGATGAGATTAAAGCAAGAAGTTTAGAGAAAGCGGCCGGAATTAATCAACAGAAGAGGTGTGGTTTTTCATCATGATAACGCTAGACCTAACACATCTTTAGCCACTCAGCTAAAATTAAGATAGTTTGGCTGGGAGGTGGTAATGCATCCGCTGTATAGTCCTGACCTTACACCTTCAGATTTCCACCTGTTTCGGTCTCTTCAGAATTCTTTAGGCAGTGTCAGGTTAACATCACGAGAGGACTGCCAAAACTACTTGTCGCGGTTTTTTGATTTCAGAAACCCCAAAATTTCTATAGCAATGGGATTATGTCCCTACCTACCTATGCCTAATTTATGCAAAGGAAGAAAATAAATTCCAAAAACTTTTTAATGATGATAGTACTTCTAGAAAAAGAGGTAGTATTTAGATTTTATTACAACGTTCTACATAGATACTAGTTTGCGAAAAGACTATTATTCCCGCAACCCACTTTTCCGCAAATTTCTCCCTATATCACATTTCAATTTGTATGTCCACTTAAACTAACTTTATAACATTACTATCAGCAGGTGGATCAACTGAATTCCAAACTTTTTTCTCCAAAAGTGACAGATACTCTACATTCATAGCTTTTTGCCACCAGAGGAGTTTGATAACTTTATTGCCTACACATATGTTTGTGGCTTCTCAAAAATTCTGGTCTACATACCTATTTTATAATCGCCATATTTCGTCGGCGGTGTACCACGTGTACTGCGCATGGATCGGCAGCTGACAGACTCCTCTGTACTAGTCGCCACTTCCCCTCCAACTATAGCGCCGCCGACGTCTCGCGTCGTGTTTTCTCTCTTCCGCCTTTCCTCAGCAGAAGACTCGGCATCAGTAGAGGCCTGCTCTACCTCACTGTTGTTGCAGCAGTCATCGCCAGACTCACCATCTGTTAATTCATATAAAAATCATGTGATTTATTTATATTATATAAGACGAGAATTACGATATTCATCAATGTCAGCACATTTATTTTCAATAAAAAGTACATTAGGAATGTGCTTTTTACTATACAGAATAACCTTCCTTGGATTTATTTAATGGTTCTATAAATCGGTAACGCTGAATAACCGACAAAAATGCACAACTTTCTCTTAGCGTTCAATTTATTATGTAGACTAGACTGCGGGATTAATGAATAGGCAATGCATCCAAAAACAAAGGTTTCCTTTACAAATAGTGTGTCGGGACCACACTTCCTCAGTGTTGCTTCTGGTATTCAAATACATCTGCTGAGTACAATGCGGTAAGGTAAGCTGGTGAGCTGTTCCCTTCTTCTCTAGGAAACACTTAACACTGCCCCTATGGTAATTCAAAATCAAAACCAATGTTATCAAAACGCAGGCATTTTATATGTTACGCACTTACGTAATAATTATTTGATAAAGCAATCTTACACTTCACACATTTTCTTGAATAAATATCTAAAGTTTTGAAGAGAAAAATTATTAGTAGTAAGGGCGAGTAAGTACCTTGCATTTCCACAGCTGGAGTCTCTCATAGGGCTCCACACGTCACTATGGATGAGTTCCAAGGGTCGGCCAACACGTTTCGTAGATCTTTTCGGAGCCCGGGCCACAGGCTTTCCTTCCAGGCAGGCGCAAACTTGTTGAAATCTTCTTTGTCATCCTGAAATGAACATACCTTTAAGACAATGATACCCTAACCGTCTATGCCATAAATCAGTATTCATGTTAAGTATTATTAGACTTAACTAACTTTGCAATATTGACTTCCTGCGCTTGATGTAGGACAGTCATCGATTGCTCTTTTGCAAAACAAAACATTCATTCTATCAGTGACGTGCATAGAGGGTATGTAAAGTATATGCAAATGTTTATTTAATTTTCATTTTCATTAATTCTTCATTTTATATCATCTGCATACCCTGTACATAGCCTCAATGCACGCTACTGCATTCTATATACACCCACATAGATTAGCAGATATAACAGGCTGGTGTTGTATACTACAACTGTCATGGACAAAACACCCATCTACATTCATGATCACAACCATGCCTCTTTCACATAATTTAATAACAGAAAACAAATTTTGCAGACAACTACGGAACGTAAAAAACATTGTTTAAGGTTTTATCAAAGTTATTTATGCTGTTTACATGAATATCTGTAGAGCTCTCCAGTTTAGTCGCTCCATCATCACAAGTGATCATCCTTTTCCATCCATCACCACGGAAAGATCTGGAGCAGTCTTATTCCTAGCCAGGACTGCACGGACAATGTGATCAAAAGAGTTAGTGTTTAAAATTATACAACTTTAGGAAGTAACAGTTTCTACCCTTAGTAAAAGTTTGTTCACCGGCAATACAGTACAGCGTCGCTGGTACAGTTGCTTTCGAGTATTGTAGCAGTATACTTCAGTTAAATTGAATGTATATCCAAACCCTGTTTTAAAGCCTATAAACACTTCAACAGCCTAGACAGTAGATCTAAAAGGAACGTTTGTAAGTGGATAAAAATCAATACAGGATTTGCGACACTAAAACGATTGCAGTAAGAAGTTTTGTTTCGATACGCGAAATCGACTACGACTGCGAGCGTGCAAATGTGCTAAGGGTAAAAAGTCTTTCCCCATCAAATAAATAAATGAAAATATCATAATAATGTACTCAAGACTCCCCAGTAAACTGGTTAAAAGTAAAAGTCTTTTAAACTGTAATAAACCACATCCGAGCATGTTCACATTGAAATTGCCTGGTCTCCCCGTCCTCCCGTGTCAAACGGATGGTAACCCCTTTAGACCCTGACCTATTACCCCCATCTCTCCCATCCCCCTTAATTCTTAAATCTAGACAGATTACGAGTCTTAGAATATCTACGTCGAGTTTGTAAACACTTATTTTTCTTCAGTTAAAGGCAAATCCGCGTAACTATTACGCACCAACGCCAACATTAATAATCAATCAAATCCAACATATTCATTAAAATTAATTTTGGTCAGAACATTTCAATTATAAGTATAGGTATTAAAGAAAATGTAGATAGAGCGAAAGTACAATCTCATGTTAAATGTTTTTAAGGAGAAGTAGAAAGCTTCTGAAATCCATTGGTTGATATTATAGTGTATTCTTAAATCTAAGTAAAAAAAAAAAAAAAAAAAATGCATTGATAACCTCTTCCTTTATTTGAAGTCGGTTAGAACTATGAAAGAAGAAATAACCTACCCTACCCAGTAATGCGGAAGCCACTTAGGAAGAATAAGTTAAAAGTAGTTAATAATTAGTATATACAGTGGCGTGCATTGCATATATGCAAATAAGCAGTGCATACCCTACCCTCAGGGTCTTAAAGAGCCTTCAGATAAAGTAAAAAATATATGAAAGCGCCATCTAGTAATGAGCGGCCAAACTTCTAGGTCAATTGTCGCTAGACAGGCGACAGCGCAACCAGCGCGCGCGAGGCGCATAGCGTACAAAATAAAATCCGTAAATCCGTAAAATTTCCGGATTGAAAACGCTAAACCCAAATTTTTTTCGCGGCTTGCGTTGCATTTTTACCTTTTTTGTAGTAAAATTTTAAAAGGTAAAAAGGAATTTCTTCATTAGATTCACTCATCTTCACACATTTTCCTAATTTGATACCAAAACCAGCCAGATACAAATAGTATAGCCAAAGAGATTTTATTACATGTTCATACATACTATAATGCGAAAAGACTTTTTCCC
This sequence comes from Pararge aegeria, assembly GCF_905163445.1. Taxonomy (NCBI): domain Eukaryota; kingdom Metazoa; phylum Arthropoda; class Insecta; order Lepidoptera; family Nymphalidae; genus Pararge; species Pararge aegeria. The sequence continues at coordinate 158,706 of NW_024396990.1, read as the reverse complement.
CAACCTATTAGATTTATTAGCTATAAATTTCATAAATAGTTCATAAATAATCGCTTAAATAAGCTTAAGTTATAAAATAAACACTGAAACAAGTATGTACATTGAACAATTTTTAATATTATTTTCTCTTCGTTACAGATTTGACTCTGTGTTTGTGAACGCGTGTGCTGAGTGGACTAATGAAGAGTTCGGTGGTTTAAACATACCCGCCGGTCGGGTCGCGTACGTGCACGGTTCGGTCGATCCGTGGCATGCGCTATGTATGACTACTACGCAGGACAACTACACGCCCGCTATCTTCTTTGAAGGTATATACTCAGTGGCGTGCATAGCCCTTGGACCCAGGGTATGCACAAGGTGTTCAACACAAACATAAAGTAAAATTAAAATTTAGATTTTAGATAGGTATGTCGGTTTATAATCAAATTACTTTACGAAAGTTATATTTTTGATTGATTTAATACTATCGTCTATCTACTGCTAATTGAATAAAAGTACATACCCTGATTTACGTCACAAAATTATGACACACCATTCGGCAGCATTTTCTAAGCACACTGATGATGATAATATTTTTCCAACATATCAAGTTTTTAGCGTTTTTATGAAAATTATTAAGATCACAATATCCTTTATCATTCCACACTTTACGTATATTGGACAATAAAACAAAAGGAAAGCAAATTAATCGATTGGTGTGTACAAAGCCGCTTAGCCAAGAATAGTTTTCGTAATATTTATTATTAAATATACGCGTTACTTTATCACCTTTTTTTGGGATATTTGTAACATTGGTACACTCCTTCCTTTGCGAATGATTTCTAATTTTACGATATAAGTAGGGATAGAAATTAAAGTTTTCTCTAAGTACTTTTTCCAGGCACACTGAACCCAAACAAAGACCGCACGAATATGCTTTCATTATAAAATGAATGAATAAACTATAAATTAACCTTAACACATTAAACTATCACTGCTCAAACTTTTATAAGTTACTGAATTTATGCACTTGAACCGTTTATTTATCACCAACGCCATACAGCATTGTTCGAAGGTAAACAATAATGGCGATCGAAAAAATTTGGGTTTAGCGTTTTCAATCCGGAAATTTTGATGTCAAAGATGCACCTCGCTCTGGTTAGGAGGAGCCCTATGACGGATATAATGGATGCCATTTTTGAAAAAGTGGACCAAGATGGGCAAATCAGTAGGTACAATGTAGCTGAAGAACTGGGAATTGACCACAAAACCATTTTTGACGGAGCTGATAAGAAGTGGATCATGTACGACAAGAAAGTGCGAAAAAGGTCACGGTCAAAGGCCGATCAGGCTTCACAGACTGTGGCGAAACCCGGGTTAACTCGCAACAAGGTGACGCTGTGTGTGTAGTAGTAGGATTGGAAGGGCATTATTCATTATAAGCTGTTACCACCAGGCAGGATCATCAATTCTGAATTCTACTGCGAACAACTGATGAGATTAAAGCAAGAAGTTTAGAGAAAGCGGCCGGAATTAATCAACAGAAGAGGTGTGGTTTTTCATCATGATAACGCTAGACCTAACACATCTTTAGCCACTCAGCTAAAATTAAGATAGTTTGGCTGGGAGGTGGTAATGCATCCGCTGTATAGTCCTGACCTTACACCTTCAGATTTCCACCTGTTTCGGTCTCTTCAGAATTCTTTAGGCAGTGTCAGGTTAACATCACGAGAGGACTGCCAAAACTACTTGTCGCGGTTTTTTGATTTCAGAAACCCCAAAATTTCTATAGCAATGGGATTATGTCCCTACCTACCTATGCCTAATTTATGCAAAGGAAGAAAATAAATTCCAAAAACTTTTTAATGATGATAGTACTTCTAGAAAAAGAGGTAGTATTTAGATTTTATTACAACGTTCTACATAGATACTAGTTTGCGAAAAGACTATTATTCCCGCAACCCACTTTTCCGCAAATTTCTCCCTATATCACATTTCAATTTGTATGTCCACTTAAACTAACTTTATAACATTACTATCAGCAGGTGGATCAACTGAATTCCAAACTTTTTTCTCCAAAAGTGACAGATACTCTACATTCATAGCTTTTTGCCACCAGAGGAGTTTGATAACTTTATTGCCTACACATATGTTTGTGGCTTCTCAAAAATTCTGGTCTACATACCTATTTTATAATCGCCATATTTCGTCGGCGGTGTACCACGTGTACTGCGCATGGATCGGCAGCTGACAGACTCCTCTGTACTAGTCGCCACTTCCCCTCCAACTATAGCGCCGCCGACGTCTCGCGTCGTTTTTTCTCTCTTCCGCCTTTCCTCAGCAGAAGACTCGGCATCAGTAGAGGCCTGCTCTACCTCACTGTTGTTGCAGCAGTCATCGCCAGACTCACCATCTGTTAATTCATATAAAAATCATGTGATTTATTTATATTATATAAGACGAGAATTACGATATTCATCAATGTCAGCACATTTATTTTCAATAAAAAGTACATTAGGAATGTGCTTTTTACTATACAGAATAACCTTCCTTGGATTTATTTAATGGTTCTATAAATCGGTAACGCTGAATAACCGACAAAAATGCACAACTTTCTCTTAGCGTTCAATTTATTATGTAGACTAGACTGCGGGATTAATGAATAGGCAATGCATCCAAAAACAAAGGTTTCCTTTACAAATAGTGTGTCGGGACCACACTTCCTCAGTGTTGCTTCTGGTATTCAAATACATCTGCTGAGTACAATGCGGTAAGGTAAGCTGGTGAGCTGTTCCCTTCTTCTCTAGGAAACACTTAACACTGCCCCTATGGTAATTCAAAATCAAAACCAATGTTATCAAAACGCAGGCATTTTATATGTTACGCACTTACGTAATAATTATTTGATAAAGCAATCTTACACTTCACACATTTTCTTGAATAAATATCTAAAGTTTTGAAGAGAAAAATTATTAGTAGTAAGGGCGAGTAAGTACCTTGCATTTCCACAGCTGGAGTCTCTCATAGGGCTCCACACGTCACTATGGATGAGTTCCAAGGGTCGGCCAACACGTTTCGTAGATCTTTTCGGAGCCCGGGCCACAGGCTTTCCTTCCAGGCAGGCGCAAACTTGTTGAAATCTTCTTTGTCATCCTGAAATGAACATACCTTTAAGACAATGATACCCTAACCGTCTATGCCATAAATCAGTATTCATGTTAAGTATTATTAGACTTAACTAACTTTGCAATATTGACTTCCTGCGCTTGATGTAGGACAGTCATCGATTGCTCTTTTGCAAAACAAAACATTCATTCTATCAGTGACGTGCATAGAGGGTATGTAAAGTATATGCAAATGATTATTTAATTTTCATTTTCATTAATTCTTCATTTTATATCATCTGCATACCCTGTACATAGCCTCAATGCACGCTACTGCATTCTATATACACCCACATAGATTAGCAGATATAACAGGCTGGTGTTGTATACTACAACTGTCATGGACAAAACACCCATCTACATTCATGATCACAACCATGCCTCTTTCACATAATTTAATAACAGAAAACAAATTTTGCAGACAACTACGGAACGTAAAAAACATTGTTTAAGGTTTTATCAAAGTTATTTATGCTGTTTACATGAATATCTGTAGAGCTCTCCAGTTTAGTCGCTCCATCATCACAAGTGATCATCCTTTTCCATCCATCACCACGGAAAGATCTGGAGCAGTCTTATTCCTAGCCAGGACTGCACGGACAATGTGATCAAAAGAGTTAGTGTTTAAAATTATACAACTTTAGGAAGTAACAGTTTCTACCCTTAGTAAAAGTTTGTTCACTGGCAATACAGTACAGCGTCGCTGGTACAGTTGCTTTCGAGTATTGTAGCAGTATACTTCAGTTAAATTGAATGTATATCCAAACCCTGTTTTAAAGCCTATAAACACTTCAACAGCCTAGACAGTAGATCTAAAAGGAACGTTTGTAAGTGGATAAAAATCAATACAGGATTTGCGACACTAAAACGATTGCAGTAAGAAGTTTTACTAAGACCGAAAGTTTTGTTTCGATACGCGAAATCGACTACGACTGCGAGCGTGCAAATGTGCTAAGGGTAAAAAGTCTTTCCCCATCAAATAAATAAATGAAAATATCATAATAATGTACTCAAGACTCCCCAGTAAACTGGTTAAAAGTAAAAGTCTTTTAAACTGTAATAAACCACATCCGAGCATGTTCACATTGAAATTGCCTGGTCTCCCCGTCCTCCCGTGTCAAACGGATGGTAACCCCTTTAGACCCTGACCTATTACCCCCATCTCTCCCATCCCCCTTAATTCTTAAATCTAGACAGATTACGAGTCTTAGAATATCTACGTCGAGTTTGTAAACACTTATTTTTCTTCAGTTAAAGGCAAATCCGCGTAACTATTACGCACCAACGCCAACATTAATAATCAATCAAATCCAACATATTCATTAAAATTAATTTTGGTCAGAACATTTCAATTATAAGTATAGGTATTAAAGAAAATGTAGATAGAGCGAAAGTACAATCTCATGTTAAATGTTTTTAAGGAGAAGTAGAAAGCTTCTGAAATCCATTGGTTGATATTATAGTGTATTCTTAAATCTAAGTAAAAAAAAAAAAAAAAAAAATGCATTGATAACCTCTTCCTTTATTTGAAGTCGGTTAGAACTATGAAAGAAGAAATAACCTACCCTACCCAGTAATGCGGAAGCCACTTAGGAAGAATAAGTTAAAAGTAGTTAATAATTAGTATATACAGTGGCGTGCATTGCATATATGCAAATAAGCAGTGCATACCCTACCCTCAGGGTCTTAAAGAGCCTTCAGATAGGACCATTAAAGTTTTGTAATTAAAAAAACACTAAGTAAAAAATATATGAAAGCGCCATCTAGTAATGAGCGGCCAAACTTCTAGGTCAATTGTCGCTAGACAGGCGACAGCGCAACCAGCGCGCGCGAGGCGCATAGCGTACAAAATAAAATCTTTAGCGTATATCTCTAAAAGCGTATTTTAATTTTTAACCGTAAATGCTAAACATTTACCTTTTAAAACACGTAAAAATCTCATGTTATCTATTGCAGGGTAAATCAATTATTATGAATCACTCGACATATGACGCCCTCTACTGTTGCATAGAAATATCAAATAAAATAAGCACGCCCAAAGAAAGAATCGTTCTGCTAGATGTGTGCGTGCAAGTTAGTAGTGTGTGTCGTGTAATGTTATAATCGTGCGCTTGTACTTACAAGATTAGCATCGGTCTTGTGTGAACAGTTTCATTCATAAATTCTCTATTCTCTAATTACGTGTTTCATTTTTTCTATGAATAAAATGATTTGCTTGGTTTGTTATTGTTGTTAAAGGTCATTATTCTTTTTTTAGAATTAAAAACATTATTCACAAATGTAAATACCTTTTAGTGTCTTTTAAGAAAATTAAGGATCTAATATTATCGAATTAGTCTTTCGTTTTGAAAATAATCTATGAAACCAAACGCTGTCTCAATTTTGAAAAATGAATAATTTAGGTTTTCCAGGAATCATTGGAGAGTGAGAGAGTTAACAATAAATATGGTTTCTATTTATTGTTTACATATCAAAATAAAATAGCGTTCGTACCCATACTTACAAAAAATTAAAGACATATTTTGACTAATTTCGATTGCAATATTATCATTATTCGATATTCGATCGCCATTATTGTTTACCTTCGAACAATGCTGTATGGCGTTGGTGATAAATAAACGGTTCAAGTGCATAAATTCAGTAACTTATAAAAGTTTGAGCAGTGATAGTTTAATGTGTTAAGGTTAATTTATAGTTTATTCATTCATTTTATAATGAAAGCATATTCGTGCGGTCTTTGTTTGGGTTCAGTGTGCCTGGAAAAAGTACTTAGAGAAAACTTTAATTTCTATCCCTACTTATATCGTAAAATTAGAAATCATTCGCAAAGGAAGGAGTGTACCAATGTTACAAATATCCCAAAAAAAATGTGATAAAGTAACGCGTATATTTAATAATAAATATTACGAAAACTATTCTTGGCTAAGCGGCTTTGTACACACCAATCGATTTATTTGCTTTCCTTTTGTTTTATTGTCCAATATACGTAAAGTGTGGAATGATAAAGGATATTGTGATCTTAATAATTTTCATAAAAACGCTAAAAACATGATATGTTGGAAAAATATTATCATCATCAGTGTGCTTAGAAAATGCTGCCGAATGGTGTGTCATAATTTTGTGACGTAAATCAGGGTATGTACTTTTATTCAATTAGCAGTAGATAGACGATAGTATTAAATCAATCAAAAATATAACTTTCGTAAAGTAATTTGATTATAAACCGACATACCTATCTAAAATCTAAATTTTAATTTTACTTTATGTTTGTGTTGAACACCTTGTGCATACCCTGGGTCCAAGGGCTATGCACGCCACTGAGTATATACCTTCAAAGAAGATAGCGGGCGTGTAGTTGTCCTGCGTAGTAGTCATACATAGCGCATGCCACGGATCGACCGAACCGTGCACGTACGCGACCCGACCGGCGGGTATGTTTAAACCACCGAACTCTTCATTAGTCCACTCAGCACACGCGTTCACAAACACAGAGTCAAATCTGTAACGAAGAGAAAATAATATTAAAAATTGTTCAATGTACATACTTGTTTCAGTGTTTATTTTATAACTTAAGCTTATTTAAGCGATTATTTATGAACTATTTATGAAATTTATAGCTAATAAATCTAATAGGTTGGGGAAAAAGTCTTTTCGCATTATAGTATGTATGAACATGTAATAAAATCTCTTTGGCTATACTATTTGTATCTGGCTGGTTTTGGTATCAAATTAGGAAAATGTGTGAAGATGAGTGAATCTAATGAAGAAATTCCTTTTTACCTTTTAAAATTTTACTACAAAAAAGGTAAAAATGCAACGCAAGCCGCGAAAAAAATTTGGGTTTAGCGTTTTCAATCCGGAAATTTTGATGTCAAAGATGCACCTCGCTCTGGTTAGGAGGAGCCCTATGACGGATATAATGGATGCCATTTTTGAAAAAGTGGACCAAGATGGGCAAATCAGTAGGTACAATGTAGCTGAAGAACTGGGAATTGACCACACAACCATTTTTGACGGAGCTGATAAGAAGTGGATCATGACCGAACCATTTTTGAACTGGTGATGAGAAGTGGATCATGTACGACAAGAAAGTGCGAAAAAGGTCACGGTCAAAGGCCGATCAGGCTTCACAGACTGTGGCGAAACCCGGGTTAACTCGCAACAAGGTGACGCTGTGTGTGTAGTAGTAGGATTGGAAGGGCATTATTCATTATAAGCTGTTACCACCAGGCAGGACCATCAATTCTGAATTCTACTGCGAACAACTGATGAGATTAAAGCAAGAAGTTTAGAGAAAGCGGCCGGAATTAATCAACAGAAGAGGTGTGGTTTTTCATCATGATAACGCTAGACCTAACACATCTTTAGCCACTCAGCTAAAATTAAGATAGTTTGGCTGGGAGGTGGTAATGCATCCGCTGTATAGTCCTGACCTTACACCTTCAGATTTCCACCTGTTTCGGTCTCTTCAGAATTCTTTAGGCAGTGTCAGGTTAACATCACGAGAGGACTGCCAAAACTACTTGTCGCGGTTTTTTGATTTCAGAAACCCCAAAATTTCTATAGCAATGGGATTATGTCCCTACCTACCTATGCCTAATTTATGCAAAGGAAGAAAATAAATTCCAAAAACTTTTTAATGATGATAGTACTTCTAGAAAAAGAGGTAGTATTTAGATTTTATTACAACGTTCTACATAGATACTAGTTTGCGAAAAGACTATTATTCCCGCAACCCACTTTTCCGCAAATTTCTCCCTATATCACATTTCAATTTGTATGTCCACTTAAACTAACTTTATAACATTACTATCAGCAGGTGGATCAACTGAATTCCTAGCTTTTTGCCACCAGAGGAGTTTGATAACTTTATTGCCTACACATATGTTTGTGGCTTCTCAAAAATTCTGGTCTACATTTTATAATACATTTTATAATCGCCATATTTCGTCGGCGGTGTACCACGTGTACTGCGCATGGATCGGCAGCTGACAGACTCCTCTGTACTAGTCGCCACTTCCCCTCCAACTATAGCGCCGCCGACGTCTCGCGTCGTTTTTTCTCTCTTCCGCCTTTCCTCAGCAGAAGACTCGGCATCAGTAGAGGCCTGCTCTACCTCACTGTTGTTGCAGCAGTCATCGCCAGACTCACCATCTGTTAATTCATATAAAAATCATGTGATTTATTTATATTATATAAGACGAGAATTACGATATTCATCAATGTCAGCACATTTATTTTCAATAAAAAGTACATTAGGAATGTGCTTTTTACTATACAGAATAACCTTCCTTGGATTTATTTAATGGTTCTATAAATCGGTAACGCTGAATAACCGACAAAAATGCACAACTTTCTCTTAGCGTTCAATTTATTATGTAGACTAGACTGCGGGATTAATGAATAGGCAATGCATCCAAAAACAAAGGTTTCCTTTACAAATAGTGTGTCGGGACCACACTTCCTCAGTGTTGCTTCTGGTATTCAAATACATCTGCTGAGTACAATGCGGTAAGGTAAGCTGGTGAGCTGTTCCCTTCTTCTCTAGGAAACACTTAACACTGCCCCTATGGTAATTCAAAATCAAAACCAATGTTATCAAAACGCAGGCATTTTATATGTTACGCACTTACGTAATAATTATTTGATAAAGCAATCTTACACTTCACACATTTTCTTGAATAAATATCTAAAGTTTTGAAGAGAAAAATTATTAGTAGTAAGGGCGAGTATTCTATCAGTGACGTGCATAGAGGGTATGTAAAGTATATGCAAATGTTTATTTAATTTTCATTTTCATTAATTCTTCATTTTATATCATCTGCATACCCTGTACATAGCCTCAATGCACGCTACTGCATTCTATATACACCCACATAGATTAGCAGATATAACAGGCTGGTGTTGTATACTACAACTGTCATGGACAAAACACCCATCTACATTCATGATCACAACCATGCCTCTTTCACATAATTTAATAACAGAAAACAAATTTTGCAGACAACTACGGAACGTAAAAAACATTGTTTAAGGTTTTATCAAAGTTATTTATGCTGTTTACATGAATATCTGTAGAGCTCTCCAGTTTAGTCGCTCCATCATCACAAGTGATCATCCTTTTCCATCCATCACCACGGAAAGATCTGGAGCAGTCTTATTCCTAGCCAGGACTGCACGGACAATGTGATCAAAAGAGTTAGTGTTTAAAATTATACAACTTTAGGAAGTAACAGTTTCTACCCTTAGTAAAAGTTTGTTCACTGGCAATACAGTACAGCGTCGCTGGTACAGTTGCTTTCGAGTATTGTAGCAGTATACTTCAGTTAAATTGAATGTATATCCAAACCCTGTTTTAAAGCCTATAAACACTTCAACAGCCTAGACAGTAGATCTAAAAGGAACGTTTTTAAGTGGATAAAAATCAATACAGGATTTGCGACACTAAAACGATTGCAGTAAGAAGTTTTGTTTCGATACGCGAAATCGACTACGACTGCGAGCGTGCAAATGTGCTAAGGGTAAAAAGTCTTTTCCCATCAAATAAATAAATGAAAATATCATAATAATGTACTCAAGACTCCCCAGTAAACTGGTTAAAAGTAAAAGTCTTTTAAACTGTAATAAACCACATCCGAGCATGTTCACATTGAAATTGCCTGGTCTCCCCGTCCTCCCGTGTCAAACGGATGGTAACCCCTTTAGACCCTGACCTATTACCCCCATCTCTCCCATCCCCCTTAATTCTTAAATCTAGACAGATTACGAGTCTTAGAATATCTACGTCGAGTTTGTAAACACTTATTTTTCTTCAGTTAAAGGCAAATCCGCGTAACTATTACGCACCAACGCCAACATTAATAATCAATCAAATCCAACATATTCATTAAAATTAATTTTGGTCAGAACATTTCAATTATAAGTATAGGTATTAAAGAAAATGTAGATAGAGCGAAAGTACAATCTCATGTTAAATGTTTTTAAGGAGAAGTAGAAAGCTTCTGAAATCCATTGGTTGATATTATAGTGTATTCTTAAATCTAAGTAAAAAAAAAAAAAAAAAATGCATTGATAACCTCTTCCTTTATTTGAAGTCGGTTAGAACTATGAAAGAAGAAATAACCTACCCTACCCAGTAATGCGGAAGCCACTTAGGAAGAATAAGTTAAAAGTAGTTAATAATTAGTATATACAGTGGCGTGCATTGCATATATGCAAATAAGCAGTGCATACCCTACCCTCAGGGTCTTAAAGAGCCTTCAGATAGGACCATTAAAGTTTTGTAATTAAAAAAACACTAAGTAAAAAATATATGAAAGCGCCATCTAGTAATGAGCGGCCAAACTTCTAGGTCAATTGTCGCTAGACAGGCGACAGCGCAACCAGCGCGCGCGAGGCGCATAGCGTACAAAATAAAATCTTTAGCGTATATCTCTAAAAGCGTATTTTAATTTTTAACCGTAAATGCTAAACATTTACCTTTTAAAACACGTAAAAATCTCATGTTATCTATTGCAGGGTAAATCAATTATTATGAATCACTCGACATATGACGCCCTCTACTGTTGCATAGAAATATCAAATAAAATAAGCACGCCCAAAGAAAGAATCGTTCTGCTAGATGTGTGCGTGCAAGTTAGTAGTGTGTGTCGTGTAATGTTATAATCGTGCGCTTGTACTTACAAGATTAGCATCGGTCTTGTGTGAACAGTTTCATTCATAAATTCTCTATTCTCTAATTACGTGTTTCATTTTTTCTATGGATAAAATGATTTGCTTGGTTTGTTATTGTTGTTAAAGGTCATTATTCTTTTTTTAGAATTAAAAACATTATTCACAAATGTAAATACCTTTTAGTGTCTTTTAAGAAAATTAAGGATCTAATATTATCGAATTAGTCTTTCGTTTTGAAAATAATCTATGAAACCAAACGCTGTCTCAATTTTGAAAAATGAATAATTTAGGTTTTCCAGGAATCATTGGAGAGTGAGAGAGTTAACAATAAATATGGTTTCTATTTATTGTTTACATATCAAAATAAAATAGCGTTCGTACCCATACTTACAAAAAATTAAAGACATATTTTGACTAATTTCGATTGCAATATTATCATTAGCATATTCGATCGCCATTATTGTTTACCTTCGAACAATGCTGTATGGCGTTGGTGATAAATAAACGGTTCAAGTGCATAAATTCAGTAACTTATAAAAGTTTGAGCAGTGATAGTTTAATGTGTTAAGGTTAATTTATAGTTTATTCATTCATTTTATAATGAAAGCATATTCGTGCGGTCTTTGTTTGGGTTCAGTGTGCCTGGAAAAAGTACTTAGAGAAAACTTTAATTTCTATCCCTACTTATATCGTAAAATTAGAAATCATTCGCAAAGGAAGGAGTGTACCAATGTTACAAATATCCCAAAAAAAGGTGATAAAGTAACGCGTATATTTAATAATAAATATTACGAAAACTATTCTTGGCTAAGCGGCTTTGTACACACCAATCGATTAATTTGCTTTCCTTTTGTTTTATTGTCCAATATACGTAAAGTGTGGAATGATAAAGGATATTGTGATCTTAATAATTTTCATAAAAACGCTAAAAACATGATATGTTGGAAAAATATTATCATCATCAGTGTGCTTAGAAAATGCTGCCGAATGGTGTGTCATAATTTTGTGACGTAAATCAGGGTATGTACTTTTATTCAATTAGCAGTAGATAGACGATAGTATTAAATCAATCAAAAATATAACTTTCGTAAAGTAATTTGATTATAAACCGACATACCTATCTAAAATCTAAATTTTAATTTTACTTTATGTTTGTGTTGAAAACCTTGTGCATACCCTGGGTCCAAGGGCTATGCACGCCACTGAGTATATACCTTCAAAGAAGATAGCGGGCGTGTAGTTGTCCTGCGTAGTAGTCATACATAGCGCATGCCACGGATCGACCGAACCGTGCACGTACGCGACCCGACCGGCGGGTATGTTTAAACCACCGAACTCTTCATTAGTCCACTCAGCACACGCGTTCACAAACACAGAGTCAAATCTGTAACGAAGAGAAAATAATATTAAAAATTGTTCAATGTACATACTTGTTTCAGTGTTTATTTTATAACTTAAGCTTATTTAAGCGATTATTTATGAACTATTTATGAAATTTATAGCTAATAAATCTAATAGGTTGGGGAAAAAGTCTTTTCGCATTATAGTATGTATGAACATGTAATAAAATCTCTTTGGCTATACTATTTGTATCTGGCTGGTTTTGGTATCAAATTAGGAAAATGTGTGAAGATGAGTGAATCTAATGAAGAAATTCCTTTTTACCTTTTAAAATTTTACTACAAAAAAGGTAAAAATGCAACGCAAGCCGCGAAAAAAATTTGGGTTTAGCGTTTTCAATCCGGAAATTTTGATGTCAAAGATGCACCTCGCTCTGGTTAGGAGGAGCCCTATGACGGATATAATGGATGCCATTTTTGAAAAAGTGGACCAAGATGGGCAAATCAGTAGGTACAATGTAGCTGAAGAACTGGGAATTGACCACAAAACCATTTTTGACGGAGCTGATAAGAAGTGGATCATGACCGAACCATTTTTGAACTGGTGATGAGAAGTGGATCATGTACGACAAGAAAGTGCGAAAAAGGTCACGGTCAAAGGCCGATCAGGCTTCACAGACTGTGGCGAAACCCGGGTTAACTCGCAACAAGGTGACGCTGTGTGTGTAGTAGTAGGATTGGAAGGGCATTATTCATTATAAGCTGTTACCACCAGGCAGGATCATCAATTCTGAATTCTACTGCGAACAACTGATGAGATTAAAGCAAGAAGTTTAGAGAAAGCGGCCGGAATTAATCAACAGAAGAGGTGTAGTTTTTCATCATGATAACGCTAGACCTAACACATCTTTAGCCACTCAGCTAAAATTAAGATAGTTTGGCTGGGAGGTGGTAATGCATCCGCTGTATAGTCCTGACCTTACACCTTCAGATTTCCACCTGTTTCGGTCTCTTCAGAATTCTTTAGGCAGTGTCAGGTTAACATCACGAGAGGACTGCCAAAACTACTTGTCGCGGTTTTTTGATTTCAGAAACCCCAAAATTTCTATAGCAATGGGATTATGTCCCTACCTACCTATGCCTAATTTATGCAAAGGAAGAAAATAAATTCCAAAAACTTTTTAATGATGATAGTACTTCTAGAAAAAGAGGTAGTATTTAGATTTTATTACAACGTTCTACATAGATACTAGTTTGCGAAAAGACTATTATTCCCGCAACCCACTTTTCCGCAAATTTCTCCCTATATCACATTTCAATTTGTATGTCCACTTAAACTAACTTTATAACATTACTATCAGCAGGTGGATCAACTGAATTCCAAACTTTTTTCTCCAAAAGTGACAGATACTCTACATTCATAGCTTTTTGCCACCAGAGGAGTTTGATAACTTTATTGCCTACACATATGTTTGTGGCTTCTCAAAAACTCTGGTCTACATACCTATTTTATAATCGCCATATTTCGTCGGCGGTGTACCACGTGTACTGCGCATGGATCGGCAGCTGACAGACTCCTCTGTACTAGTCGCCACTTCCCCTCCAACTATAGCGCCGCCGACGTCTCGCGTCGTTTTTTCTCTCTTCCGCCTTTCCTCAGCAGAAGACTCGGCATCAGTAGAGGCCTGCTCTACCTCACTGTTGTTGCAGCAGTCATCGCCAGACTCACCATCTGTTAATTCATATAAAAATCATGTGATTTATTTATATTATATAAGACGAGAATTACGATATTCATCAATGTCAGCACATTTATTTTCAATAAAAAGTACATTAGGAATGTGCTTTTTACTATACAGAATAACCTTCCTTGGATTTATTTAATGGTTCTATAAATCGGTAACGCTGAATAACCGACAAAAATGCACAACTTTCTCTTAGCGTTCAATTTATTATGTAGACTAGACTGCGGGATTAATGAATAGGCAATGCATCCAAAAACAAAGGTTTCCTTTACAAATAGTGTGTCGGGACCACACTTCCTCAGTGTTGCTTCTGGTATTCAAATACATCTGCTGAGTACAATGCGGTAAGGTAAGCTGGTGAGCTGTTCCCTTCTTCTCTAGGAAACACTTAACACTGCCCCTATGGTAATTCAAAATCAAAACCAATGTTATCAAAACGCAGGCATTTTATATGTTACGCACTTACGTAATAATTATTTGATAAAGCAATCTTACACTTCACACATTTTCTTGAATAAATATCTAAAGTTTTGAAGAGAAAAATTATTAGTAGTAAGGGCGAGTAAGTACCTTGCATTTCCACAGCTGGAGTCTCTCATAGGGCTCCACACGTCACTATGGATGAGTTCCAAGGGTCGGCCAACACGTTTCGTAGATCTTTTCGGAGCCCGGGCCACAGGCTTTCCTTCCAGGCAGGCGCAAACTTGTTGAAATCTTCTTTGTCATCCTGAAATGAACATACCTTTAAGACAATGATACCCTAACCGTCTATGCCATAAATCAGTATTCATGTTAAGTATTATTAGACTTAACTAACTTTGCAATATTGACTTCCTGCGCTTGATGTAGGACAGTCATCGATTGCTCTTTTGCAAAACAAAACATTCATTCTATCAGTGACGTGCATAGAGGGTATGTAAAGTATATGCAAATGTTTATTTAATTTTCATTTTCATTAATTCTTCATTTTATATCATCTGCATACCCTGTACATAGCCTCAATGCACGCTACTGCATTCTATATACACCCACATAGATTAGCAGATATAACAGGCTGGTGTTGTATACTACAACTGTCATGGACAAAACACCCATCTACATTCATGATCACAACCATGCCTCTTTCACATAATTTAATAACAGAAAACAAATTTTGCAGACAACTACGGAACGTAAAAAACATTGTTTAAGGTTTTATCAAAGTTATTTATGCTGTTTACATGAATATCTGTAGAGCTCTCCAGTTTAGTCGCTCCATCATCACAAGTGATCATCCTTTTCCATCCATCACCACGGAAAGATCTGGAGCAGTCTTATTCCTAGCCAGGACTGCACGGACAATGTGATCAAAAGAGTTAGTGTTTAAAATTATACAACTTTAGGAAGTAACAGTTTCTACCCTTAGTAAAAGTTTGTTCACTGGCAATACAGTACAGCGTCGCTGGTACAGTTGCTTTCGAGTATTGTAGCAGTATACTTCAGTTAAATTGAATGTATATCCAAACCCTGTTTTAAAGCCTATAAACACTTCAACAGCCTAGACAGTAGATCTAAAAGGAACGTTTGTAAGTGGATAAAAATCAATACAGGATTTGCGACACTAAAACGATTGCAGTAAGAAGTTTTGTTTCGATACGCGAAATCGACTACGACTGCGAGCGTGCAAATGTGCTAAGGGTAAAAAGTCTTTCCCCATCAAATAAATAAATGAAAATATCATAATAATGTACTCAAGACTCCCCAGTAAACTGGTTAAAAGTAAAAGTCTTTTAAACTGTAATAAACCACATCCGAGCATGTTCACATTGAAATTGCCTGGTCTCCCCGTCCTCCCGTGTCAAACGGATGGTAACCCCTTTAGACCCTGACCTATTACCCCCATCTCTCCCATCCCCCTTAATTCTTAAATCTAGACAGATTACGAGTCTTAGAATATCTACGTCGAGTTTGTAAACACTTATTTTTCTTCAGTTAAAGGCAAATCCGCGTAACTATTACGCACCAACGCCAACATTAATAATCAATCAAATCCAACATATTCATTAAAATTAATTTTGGTCAGAACATTTCAATTATAAGTATAGGTATTAAAGAAAATGTAGATAGAGCGAAAGTACAATCTCATGTTAAATGTTTTTAAGGAGAAGTAGAAAGCTTCTGAAATCCATTGGTTGATATTATAGTGTATTCTTAAATCTAAGTAAAAAAAAAAAAAAAAAAAATGCATTGATAACCTCTTCCTTTATTTGAAGTCGGTTAGAACTATGAAAGAAGAAATAACCTACCCTACCCAGTAATGCGGAAGCCACTTAGGAAGAATAAGTTAAAAGTAGTTAATAATTAGTATATACAGTGGCGTGCATTGCATATATGCAAATAAGCAGTGCATACCCTACCCTCAGGGTCTTAAAGAGCCTTCAGATAGGACCATTAAAGTTTTGTAATTAAAAAAACACTAAGTAAAAAATATATGAAAGCGCCATCTAGTAATGAGCGGCCAAACTTCTAGGTCAATTGTCGCTAGACAGGCGACAGCGCAACCAGCGCGCGCGAGGCGCATAGCGTACAAAATAAAATCTTTAGCGTATATCTCTAAAAGCGTATTTTAATTTTTAACCGTAAATGCTAAACATTTACCTTTTAAAACACGTAAAAATCTCATGTTATCTATTGCAGGGTAAATCAATTATTATGAATCACTCGACATATGACGCCCTCTACTGTTGCATAGAAATATCAAATAAAATAAGCACGCCCAAAGAAAGAATCGTTCTGCTAGATGTGTGCGTGCAAGTTAGTAGTGTGTGTCGTGTAATGTTATAATCGTGCGCTTGTACTTACAAGATTAGCATCGGTCTTGTGTGAACAGTTTCATTCATAAATTCTCTATTCTCTAATTACGTGTTTCATTTTTTCTATGGATAAAATGATTTGCTTGGTTTGTTATTGTTGTTAAAGGTCATTATTCTTTTTTTAGAATTAAAAACATTATTCACAAATGTAAATACCTTTTAGTGTCTTTTAAGAAAATTAAGGATCTAATATTATCGAATTAGTCTTTCGTTTTGAAAATAATCTATGAAACCAAACGCTGTCTCAATTTTGAAAAATGAATAATTTAGGTTTTCCAGGAATCATTGGAGAGTGAGAGAGTTAACAATAAATATGGTTTCTATTTATTGTTTACATATCAAAATAAAATAGCGTTCGTACCCATACTTACAAAAAATTAAAGACATATTTTGACTAATTTCGATTGCAATATTATCATTATTCGATATTCGATCGCCATTATTGTTTACCTTCGAACAATGCTGTATGGCGTTGGTGATAAATAAACGGTTCAAGTGCATAAATTCAGTAACTTATAAAAGTTTGAGCAGTGATAGTTTAATGTGTTAAGGTTAATTTATAGTTTATTCATTCATTTTATAATGAAAGCATATTCGTGCGGTCTTTGTTTGGGTTCAGTGTGCCTGGAAAAAGTACTTAGAGAAAACTTTAATTTCTATCCCTACTTATATCGTAAAATTAGAAATCATTCGCAAAGGAAGGAGTGTACCAATGTTACAAATATCCCAAAAAAAGGTGATAAAGTAACGCGTATATTTAATAATAAATATTACGAAAACTATTCTTGGCTAAGCGGCTTTGTACACACCAATCGATTAATTTGCTTTCCTTTTGTTTTATTGTCCAATATACGTAAAGTGTGGAATGATAAAGGATATTGTGATCTTAATAATTTTCATAAAAACGCTAAAAACATGATATGTTGGAAAAATATTATCATCATCAGTGTGCTTAGAAAATGCTGCCGAATGGTGTGTCATAATTTTGTGACGTAAATCAGGGTATGTACTTTTATTCAATTAGCAGTAGATAGACGATAGTATTAAATCAATCAAAAATATAACTTTCGTAAAGTAATTTGATTATAAACCGACATACCTATCTAAAATCTAAATTTTAATTTTACTTTATGTTTGTGTTGAACACCTTGTGCATACCCTGGGTCCAAGGGCTATGCACGCCACTGAGTATATACCTTCAAAGAAGATAGCGGGCGTGTAGTTGTCCTGCGTAGTAGTCATACATAGCGCATGCCACGGATCGACCGAACCGTGCACGTACGCGACCCGACCGGCGGGTATGTTTAAACCACCGAACTCTTCATTAGTCCACTCAGCACACGCGTTCACAAACACAGAGTCAAATCTGTAACGAAGAGAAAATAATATTAAAAATTGTTCAATGTACATACTTGTTTCAGTGTTTATTTTATAACTTAAGCTTATTTAAGCGATTATTTATGAACTATTTATGAAATTTATAGCTAATAAATCTAATAGGTTGGGGAAAAAGTCTTTTCGCATTATAGTATGTATGAACATGTAATAAAATCTCTTTGGCTATACTATTTGTATCTGGCTGGTTTTGGTATCAAATTAGGAAAATGTGTGAAGATGAGTGAATCTAATGAAGAAATTCCTTTTTACCTTTTAAAATTTTACTACAAAAAAGGTAAAAATGCAACGCAAGCCGCGAAAAAAATTTGGGTTTAGCGTTTTCAATCCGGAAATTTTGATGTCAAAGATGCACCTCGCTCTGGTTAGGAGGAGCCCTATGACGGATATAATGGATGCCATTTTTGAAAAAGTGGACCAAGATGGGCAAATCAGTAGGTACAATGTAGCTGAAGAACTGGGAATTGACCACAAAACCATTTTTGACGGAGCTGATAAGAAGTGGATCATGACCGAACCATTTTTGAACTGGTGATGAGAAGTGGATCATGTACGACAAGAAAGTGCGAAAAAGGTCACGGTCAAAGGCCGATCAGGCTTCACAGACTGTGGCGAAACCCGGGTTAACTCGCAACAAGGTGACGCTGTGTGTGTAGTAGTAGGATTGGAAGGGCATTATTCATTATAAGCTGTTACCACCAGGCAGGATCATCAATTCTGAATTCTACTGCGAACAACTGATGAGATTAAAGCAAGAAGTTTAGAGAAAGCGGCCGGAATTAATCAACAGAAGAGGTGTGGTTTTTCATCATGATAACGCTAGACCTAACACATCTTTAGCCACTCAGCTAAAATTAAGATAGTTTGGCTGGGAGGTGGTAATGCATCCGCTGTATAGTCCTGACCTTACACCTTCAGATTTCCACCTGTTTCGGTCTCTTCAGAATTCTTTAGGCAGTGTCAGGTTAACATCACGAGAGGACTGCCAAAACTACTTGTCGCGGTTTTTTGATTTCAGAAACCCCAAAATTTCTATAGCAATGGGATTATGTCCCTACCTACCTATGCCTAATTTATGCAAAGGAAGAAAATAAATTCCAAAAACTTTTTAATGCTGATAGTACTTCTAGAAAAAGAGGTAGTATTTAGATTTTATTACAACGTTCTACATAGATACTAGTTTGCGAAAAGACTATTATTCCCGCAAATTTCTCCCTATATCACATTTCAATTTGTATGTCCACTTAAACTAACTTTATAACATTACTATCAGCAGGTGGATCAACTGAATTCCAAACTTTTTTCTCCAAAAGTGACAGATACTCTACATTCATAGCTTTTTGCCACCAGAGGAGTTTGATAACTTTATTGCCTACACATATGTTTGTGGCTTCTCAAAAATTCTGGTCTACATACCTATTTTATAATCGCCATATTTCGTCGGCGGTGTACCACGTGTACTGCGCATGGATCGGCAGCTGACAGACTCCTCTGTACTAGTCGCCACTTCCCCTCCAACTATAGCGCCGCCGACGTCTCGCGTCGTTTTTTCTCTCTTCCGCCTTTCCTCAGCAGAAGACTCGGCATCAGTAGAGGCCTGCTCTACCTCACTGTTGTTGCAGCAGTCATCGCCAGACTCACCATCTGTTAATTCATATAAAAATCATGTGATTTATTTATATTATATAAGACGAGAATTACGATATTCATCAATGTCAGCACATTTATTTTCAATAAAAAGTACATTAGGAATGTGCTTTTTACTATACAGAATAACCTTCCTTGGATTTATTTAATGGTTCTATAAATCGGTAACGCTGAATAACCGACAAAAATGCACAACTTTCTCTTAGCGTTCAATTTATTATGTAGACTAGACTGCGGGATTAATGAATAGGCAATGCATCCAAAAACAAAGGTTTCCTTTACAAATAGTGTGTCGGGACCACACTTCCTCAGTGTTGCTTCTGGTATTCAAATACATCTGCTGAGTACAATGCGGTAAGGTAAGCTGGTGAGCTGTTCCCTTCTTCTCTAGGAAACACTTAACACTGCCCCTATGGTAATTCAAAATCAAAACCAATGTTATCAAAACGCAGGCATTTTATATGTTACGCACTTACGTAATAATTATTTGATAAAGCAATCTTACACTTCACACATTTTCTTGAATAAATATCTAAAGTTTTGAAGAGAAAAATTATTAGTAGTAAGGGCGAGTAAGTACCTTGCATTTCCACAGCTGGAGTCTCTCATAGGGCTCCACACGTCACTATGGATGAGTTCCAAGGGTCGGCCAACACGTTTCGTAGATCTTTTCGGAGCCCGGGCCACAGGCTTTCCTTCCAGGCAGGCGCAAACTTGTTGAAATCTTCTTTGTCATCCTGAAATGAACATACCTTTAAGACAATGATACCCTAACCGTCTATGCCATAAATCAGTATTCATGTTAAGTATTATTAGACTTAACTAACTTTGCAATATTGACTTCCTGCGCTTGATGTAGGACAGTCATCGATTGCTCTTTTGCAAAACAAAACATTCATTCTATCAGTGACGTGCATAGAGGGTATGTAAAGTATATGCAAATGTTTATTTAATTTTCATTTTCATTAATTCTTCATTTTATATCATCTGCATACCCTGTACATAGCCTCAATGCACGCTACTGCATTCTATATACACCCACATAGATTAGCAGATATAACAGGCTGGTGTTGTATACTACAACTGTCATGGACAAAACACCCATCTACATTCATGATCACAACCATGCCTCTTTCACATAATTTAATAACAGAAAACAAATTTTGCAGACAACTACGGAACGTAAAAAACATTGTTTAAGGTTTTATCAAAGTTATTTATGCTGTTTACATGAATATCTGTAGAGCTCTCCAGTTTAGTCGCTCCATCATCACAAGTGATCATCCTTTTCCATCCATCACCACGGAAAGATCTGGAGCAGTCTTATTCCTAGCCAGGACTGCACGGACAATGTGATCAAAAGAGTTAGTGTTTAAAATTATACAACTTTAGGAAGTAACAGTTTCTACCCTTAGTAAAAGTTTGTTCACTGGCAATACAGTACAGCGTCGCTGGTACAGTTGCTTTCGAGTATTGTAGCAGTATACTTCAGTTAAATTGAATGTATATCCAAACCCTGTTTTAAAGCCTATAAACACTTCAACAGCCTAGACAGTAGATCTAAAAGGAACGTTTGTAAGTGGATAAAAATCAATACAGGATTTGCGACACTAAAACGATTGCAGTAAGAAGTTTTGTTTCGATACGCGAAATCGACTACGACTGCGAGCGTGCAAATGTGCTAAGGGTAAAAAGTCTTTCCCCATCAAATAAATAAATGAAAATATCATAATAATGTACTCAAGACTCCCCAGTAAACTGGTTAAAAGTAAAAGTCTTTTAAACTGTAATAAACCACATCCGAGCATGTTCACGTTGAAATTGCCTGGTAACCCCTTTAGACCCTGACCTATTACCCCCATCTCTCCCATCCCCCTTAATTCTTAAATCTAGACAGATTACGAGTCTTAGAATATCCACGTCGAGTTTGTAAACACTTATTTTTCTTCAGTTAAAGGCAAATCCGCGTAACTATTACGCACCAACGCCAACATTAATAATCAATCAAATCCAACATATTCATTAAAATTAATTTTGGTCAGAACATTTCAATTATAAGTATAGGTATTAAAGAAAATGTAGATAGAGCGAAAGTACAATCTCATGTTAAATGTTTTTAAGGAGAAGTAGAAAGCTTCTGAAATCCATTGGTTGATATTATAGTGTATTCTTAAATCTAAGTAAAAAAAAAAAAAAAAAATGCATTGATAACCTCTTCCTTTATTTGAAGTCGGTTAGAACTATGAAAGAAGAAATAACCTACCCTACCCAGTAATGCGGAAGCCACTTAGGAAGAATAAGTTAAAAGTAGTTAATAATTAGTATATTATATATACCTTCAAAGAAGATAGCGGGCGTGTAGTTGTCCTGCGTAGTAGTCATACATAGCGCATGCCACGGATCGACCGAACCGTGCACGTACGCGACCCGACCGGCGGGTATGTTTAAACCACCGAACTCTTCATTAGTCCACTCAGCACACGCGTTCACAAACACAGAGTCAAATCTGTAACGAAGAGAAAATAATATTAAAAATTGTTCAATGTACATACTTGTTTCAGTGTTTATTTTATAACTTAAGCTTATTTAAGCGATTATTTATGAACTATTTATGAAATTTATAGCTAATAAATCTAATAGGTTGGGGAAAAAGTCTTTTCGCATTATAGTATGTATGAACATGTAATAAAATCTCTTTGGCTATACTATTTGTATCTGGCTGGTTTTGGTATCAAATTAGGAAAATGTGTGAAGATGAGTGAATCTAATGAAGAAATTCCTTTTTACCTTTTAAAATTTTACTACAAAAAAGGTAAAAATGCAACGCAAGCCGCGAAAAAAATTTGGGTTTAGCGTTTTCAATCCGGAAATTTTGATGTCAAAGATGCACCTCGCTCTGGTTAGGAGGAGCCCTATGACGGATATAATGGATGCCATTTTTGAAAAAGTGGACCAAGATGGGCAAATCAGTAGGTACAATGTAGCTGAAGAACTGGGAATTGACCACAAAACCATTTTTGACGGAGCTGATAAGAAGTGGATCATGTACGACAAGAAAGTGCGAAAAAGGTCACGGTCAAAGGCCGATCAGGCTTCACAGACTGTGGCGAAACCCGGGTTAACTCGCAACAAGGTGACGCTGTGTGTGTAGTAGTAGGATTGGAAGGGCATTATTCATTATAAGCTGTTACCACCAGGCAGGATCATCAATTCTGAATTCTACTGCGAACAACTGATGAGATTAAAGCAAGAAGTTTAGAGAAAGCGGCCGGAATTAATCAACAGAAGAGGTGTGGTTTTTCATCATGATAACGCTAGACCTAACACATCTTTAGCCACTCAGCTAAAATTAAGATAGTTTGGCTGGGAGGTGGTAATGCATCCGCTGTATAGTCCTGACCTTACACCTTCAGATTTCCACCTGTTTCGGTCTCTTCAGAATTCTTTAGGCAGTGTCAGGTTAACATCACGAGAGGACTGCCAAAACTACTTGTCGCGGTTTTTTGATTTCAGAAACCCCAAAATTTCTATAGCAATGGGATTATGTCCCTACCTACCTATGCCTAATTTATGCAAAGGAAGAAAATAAATTCCAAAAACTTTTTAATGCTGATAGTACTTCTAGAAAAAGAGGTAGTATTTAGATTTTATTACAACGTTCTACATAGATACTAGTTTGCGAAAAGACTATTATTCCCGCAAATTTCTCCCTATATCACATTTCAATTTGTATGTCCACTTAAACTAACTTTATAACATTACTATCAGCAGGTGGATCAACTGAATTCCAAACTTTTTTCTCCAAAAGTGACAGATACTCTACATTCATAGCTTTTTGCCACCAGAGGAGTTTGATAACTTTATTGCCTACACATATGTTTGTGGCTCCTCAAAAATTCTGGTCTACATACCTATTTTATAATCGCCATATTTCGTCGGCGGTGTACCACGTGTACTGCGCATGGATCGGCAGCTGACAGACTCCTCTGTACTAGTCGCCACTTCCCCTCCAACTATAGCGCCGCCGACGTCTCGCGTCGTTTTTTCTCTCTTCCGCCTTTCCTCAGCAGAAGACTCGGCATCAGTAGAGGCCTGCTCTACCTCACTGTTGTTGCAGCAGTCATCGCCAGACTCACCATCTGTTAATTCATATAAAAATCATGTGATTTATTTATATTATATAAGACGAGAATTACGATATTCATCAATGTCAGCACATTTATTTTCAATAAAAAGTACATTAGGAATGTGCTTTTTACTATACAGAATAACCTTCCTTGGATTTATTTAATGGTTCTATAAATCGGTAACGCTGAATAACCGACAAAAATGCACAACTTTCTCTTAGCGTTCAATTTATTATGTAGACTAGACTGCGGGATTAATGAATAGGCAATGCATCCAAAAACAAAGGTTTCCTTTACAAATAGTGTGTCGGGACCACACTTCCTCAGTGTTGCTTCTGGTATTCAAATACATCTGCTGAGTACAATGCGGTAAGGTAAGCTGGTGAGCTGTTCCCTTCTTCTCTAGGAAACACTTAACACTGCCCCTATGGTAATTCAAAATCAAAACCAATGTTATCAAAACGCAGGCATTTTATATGTTACGCACTTACGTAATAATTATTTGATAAAGCAATCTTACACTTCACACATTTTCTTGAATAAATATCTAAAGTTTTGAAGAGAAAAATTATTAGTAGTAAGGGCGAGTAAGTACCTTGCATTTCCACAGCTGGAGTCTCTCATAGGGCTCCACACGTCACTATGGATGAGTTCCAAGGGTCGGCCAACACGTTTCGTAGATCTTTTCGGAGCCCGGGCCACAGGCTTTCCTTCCAGGCAGGCGCAAACTTGTTGAAATCTTCTTTGTCATCCTGAAATGAACATACCTTTAAGACAATGATACCCTAACCGTCTATGCCATAAATCAGTATTCATGTTAAGTATTATTAGACTTAACTAACTTTGCAATATTGACTTCCTGCGCTTGATGTAGGACAGTCATCGATTGCTCTTTTGCAAAACAAAACATTCATTCTATCAGTGACGTGCATAGAGGGTATGTAAAGTATATGCAAATGTTTATTTAATTTTCATTTTCATTAATTCTTCATTTTATATCATCTGCATACCCTGTACATAGCCTCAATGCACGCTACTGCATTCTATATACACCCACATAGATTAGCAGATATAACAGGCTGGTGTTGTATACTACAACTGTCATGGACAAAACACCCATCTACATTCATGATCACAACCATGCCTCTTTCACATAATTTAATAACAGAAAACAAATTTTGCAGACAACTACGGAACGTAAAAAACATTGTTTAAGGTTTTATCAAAGTTATTTATGCTGTTTACATGAATATCTGTAGAGCTCTCCAGTTTAGTCGCTCCATCATCACAAGTGATCATCCTTTTCCATCCATCACCACGGAAAGATCTGGAGCAGTCTTATTCCTAGCCAGGACTGCACGGACAATGTGATCAAAAGAGTTAGTGTTTAAAATTATACAACTTTAGGAAGTAACAGTTTCTACCCTTAGTAAAAGTTTGTTCACTGGCAATACAGTACAGCGTCGCTGGTACAGTTGCTTTCGAGTATTGTAGCAGTATACTTCAGTTAAATTGAATGTATATCCAAACCCTGTTTTAAAGCCTATAAACACTTCAACAGCCTAGACAGTAGATCTAAAAGGAACGTTTGTAAGTGGATAAAAATCAATACAGGATTTGCGACACTAAAACGATTGCAGTAAGAAGTTTTGTTTCGATACGCGAAATCGACTACGACTGCGAGCGTGCAAATGTGCTAAGGGTAAAAAGTCTTTCCCCATCAAATAAATAAATGAAAATATCATAATAATGTACTCAAGACTCCCCAGTAAACTGGTTAAAAGTAAAAGTCTTTTAAACTGTAATAAACCACATCCGAGCATGTTCACATTGAAATTGCCTGGTAACCCCTTTAGACCCTGACCTATTACCCCCATCTCTCCCATCCCCCTTAATTCTTAAATCTAGACAGATTACGAGTCTTAGAATATCCACGTCGAGTTTGTAAACACTTATTTTTCTTCAGTTAAAGGCAAATCCGCGTAACTATTACGCACCAACGCCAACATTAATAATCAATCAAATCCAACATATTCATTAAAATTAATTTTGGTCAGAACATTTCAATTATAAGTATAGGTATTAAAGAAAATGTAGATAGAGCGAAAGTACAATCTCATGTTAAATGTTTTTAAGGAGAAGTAGAAAGCTTCTGAAATCCATTGGTTGATATTATAGTGTATTCTTAAATCTAAGTAAAAAAAAAAAAAAAAAATGCATTGATAACCTCTTCCTTTATTTGAAGTCGGTTAGAACTATGAAAGAAGAAATAACCTACCCTACCCAGTAATGCGGAAGCCACTTAGGAAGAATAAGTTAAAAGTAGTTAATAATTAGTATATTATATATACCTTCAAAGAAGATAGCGGGCGTGTAGTTGTCCTGCGTAGTAGTCATACATAGCGCATGCCACGGATCGACCGAACCGTGCACGTACGCGACCCGACCGGCGGGTATGTTTAAACCACCGAACTCTTCATTAGTCCACTCAGCACACGCGTTCACAAACACAGAGTCAAATCTGTAACGAAGAGAAAATAATATTAAAAATTGTTCAATGTACATACTTGTTTCAGTGTTTATTTTATAACTTAAGCTTATTTAAGCGATTATTTATGAACTATTTATGAAATTTATAGCTAATAAATCTAATAGGTTGGGGAAAAAGTCTTTTCGCATTATAGTATGTATGAACATGTAATAAAATCTCTTTGGCTATACTATTTGTATCTGGCTGGTTTTGGTATCAAATTAGGAAAATGTGTGAAGATGAGTGAATCTAATGAAGAAATTCCTTTTTACCTTTTAAAATTTTACTACAAAAAAGGTAAAAATGCAACGCAAGCCGCGAAAAAAATTTGGGTTTAGCGTTTTCAATCCGGAAATTTTGATGTCAAAGATGCACCTCGCTCTGGTTAGGAGGAGCCCTATGACGGATATAATGGATGCCATTTTTGAAAAAGTGGACCAAGATGGGCAAATCAGTAGGTACAATGTAGCTGAAGAACTGGGAATTGACCACAAAACCATTTTTGACGGAGCTGATAAGAAGTGGATCATGACCGAACCATTTTTGAACTGGTGATGAGAAGTGGATCATGTACGACAAGAAAGTGCGAAAAAGGTCACGGTCAAAGGCCGATCAGGCTTCACAGACTGTGGCGAAACCCGGGTTAACTCGCAACAAGGTGACGCTGTGTGTGTAGTAGTAGGATTGGAAGGGCATTATTCATTATAAGCTGTTACCACCAGGCAGGATCATCAATTCTGAATTCTACTGCGAACAACTGATGAGATTAAAGCAAGAAGTTTAGAGAAAGCGGCCGGAATTAATCAACAGAAGAGGTGTGGTTTTTCATCATGATAACGCTAGACCTAACACATCTTTAGCCACTCAGCTAAAATTAAGATAGTTTGGCTGGGAGGTGGTAATGCATCCGCTGTATAGTCCTGACCTTACACCTTCAGATTTCCACCTGTTTCGGTCTCTTCAGAATTCTTTAGGCAGTGTCAGGTTAACATCACGAGAGGACTGCCAAAACTACTTGTCGCGGTTTTTTGATTTCAGAAACCCCAAAATTTCTATAGCAATGGGATTATGTCCCTACCTACCTATGCCTAATTTATGCAAAGGAAGAAAATAAATTCCAAAAACTTTTTAATGATGATAGTACTTCTAGAAAAAGAGGTAGTATTTAGATTTTATTACAACGTTCTACATAGATACTAGTTTGCGAAAAGACTATTATTCCCGCAACCCACTTTTCCGCAAATTTCTCCCTATATCACATTTCAATTTGTATGTCCACTTAAACTAACTTTATAACATTACTATCAGCAGGTGGATCAACTGAATTCCAAACTTTTTTCTCCAAAAGTGACAGATACTCTACATTCATAGCTTTTTGCCACCAGAGGAGTTTGATAACTTTATTGCCTACACATATGTTTGTGGCTTCTCAAAAATTCTGGTCTACATACCTATTTTTCGCGGGTAGGTGCTTAAAACGTCACATGTGTTTTTGAAGTGCTCTTGAGTTTAAATATATTTAAAATATAATTAAATGCATTTTAAACTGTGAAATGTTTTAATAGTGAATCTTCTACATACCAGCAAGTAATCCAAACCATTAAATACATAATACTTAATCTTTTAATTTATAACAACAACATGGATAATCTACATTCTATTGAACACTCAATTTCTGCACTAACAGAACACTTTAATGCGCGTATGGCTGACTTTCAACGAATAATTCAGACATCAATTCCTGCCACAAGTCCATCTTCAAATGTTGCTGCACAGTTTGCTGCATTTAGAGTGTTTGTTCTGACATCGCTTGAGAGTCTGCAACTACAAGTCCAGGTACTGTCAAAACAGTATGACATAATGGAGACACGGAGTAGAAGGAAAATGCTGTTGGTTCACGGTGTGTCCGAGGTGCAGAAAGAAAATGTGTCCTCTGCAGTTATGAAAGTATTGTCCAGTCATCTTGGCCTGCCAGAACTCACAGTATCCAAGCTCAGTTATTGTAAGCGCTTGGGTCAGCCTAAGGATGGCAAGGCTCGGGCCATATTGATAAAATTCAGTGACTTATCAGTTAGAAATGAAGTCTGGTCCTTGAAAACTCGGTTAAAAGGCACCGGGGTCACTATATCTGAGTTCTTGACAAAGGAGCGACACGATGCATTTCAGGCTGCAAGGCAAAAGTTTGGTGTTTCTCAATGTTGGACAAGGGATGGAACCATTATAGTTCTTGGTTCTGATGGTAAACGTCATAGGGTCTTCACAGTTGCAGATGTCAAAGTGATCATATCAAAACTAGATAATGTCTCGATGCCTACCACTTCTGCCACTGCGGATCAAGCAAGTGCTGTGGCTGGTCACTCTAGTGTTGTGCACTCAAATTCTGCAGTTCCTGCGCCGAGGAGCACAAGGCCACAGGCAGAGAAAGCTAGGAGAGCTGTTAGGAAGTAATGCCTGGACATTCTTTTACTGTACAATTCCCTTTTAAATTTTTAATTTTGTCCTAATATGTTGTATGTATAGTTTAGCTAAAACTTGTGTGATGATGATTTTTAGATTTTTACTTTGGTGTTATTGATAAACGTAATCCTATGCTAATAACTAAAATACCCACAAGTGATTTATTTGAAAGAGACAAACATTTATTAACTTTTCGAATTGTCAATTGTAGTTGTCATTAGATCATTAATGTCACTTGTCATTTTTCGACCATAGACAAGCTTTGTAAGCGTGAAGTCAATATTACCAGTTTTTAATGTTTATATCCTCTTTGAGAAATTCCCAAATATTTTGTTTTTTTTTTTTTTTTATACGTATACAATTATTAGTTATGTATATTGTGTACTGAGTTTGGCTTTTAAAATTGTGATATTTGTTATTTATCAAATTTTGTAAATAATTATTATTTTGGTTTGTTTGTTTATTAGTTTGGGCCTGCGCAGATTACAGGATTTCATACTGGACCTTTATTTAGCTGCCTAGGTACCTAAATCTCAACGTTCAAGTTAGAGATATGATTTTAAGGGAGTTTTTTTTTTTTTTTTTTTAATTTTTCTTTAGAGTTGTTTTACAAGTCTAACTTGTTTTTCTTTTTTTTTATTATTATTTTTATTTTTACAATGTTTAACTGTTTTCCTTGTATTTATTGGATATGTATTGTACATTTGAAGTGATTTTCTACAGGACTTGCTGGTACGAAGAAGAATATTGCTACATTGATAAATAGTTTAAATATAATAGTGAATATAATTTTATCGTAACTTATTGACTATATTTATTTATTTACATTTATATATATATATATATATATATATATTTAATTGCTAATTATTGCTACTTATTATATAATGACTTCATTTAATAGCAATTGCAGCGAAACTAATTCAGATATTGAAGATGTTTATTGTACAGGCTCGTCTTCGTCCAATGACAGCTTCCATAGTACAGTTATACCGCTTAACTCTGCGCTTGATAGTACATTTTCACCATATTCTAAAAATTTTAATGTTGTACATATTAATGCACAGAGCATTCCTTCGCACTATTCCGATTTTCTGACTTCTTTTGATACAAAAAGCATTCATGCAATTCTTGTGTCGGAGACGTTTCTTAAACCTTGTCTCCCTTCCACGTCCTACTGTTTGCCTGGCTTCCATCTCATTAGAAACGACAGAACGGGTAAAGGTGGCGGAGGTGTTGCAATTTATTTACGGAGTCACATCCCCTTCCGTATTTTAACTAAGTCTCCATCAACGTATTCTGAATCGTCTGAACACTTATTTATTGAGGTTCAGAGTGGTCAGAATAAACTTCTTCTTGGTGTCTTTTACTGTCCTTCACTTCATATTAATTATTTTGGAACATTTGAATCTTTACTCGAACAATACTCATCCACAGTTGATCATACCATTATTATGGGTGACTTTAACACGTGCCTTATAAAAAACGACCACCGTTCTAAAAATTTAATGAATATTATTAACAGTTCCAATCTTATGTTACTACCCACGCATGCAACTCATTTCTTTCCGAACTGTATGCCTTCTCAATTGGATCTGATGATGGTATCTTCGCTGAATCTTGTTGACAGTCATGGACAGCTACCTGCAGAGGCTTTCTCCTATCATGACTTGGTCTACTTGTCTTTTAAAATTCGTCCTCCTAAAGCAAAGCCAACTATAGTTATGCGACGCAGCTTTCGAAACTTTGACAATGATAAATTTATGGAAGATCTTAGTGACATTGATTGGGAGACTGTCTTTGCTGCTAATTCAATAGATGACAAACTTAATATTTTTAACTCTATTTTGATCGGCCTTTACGATATACATGCTCCACTACGACCTATTAAAATTAAGCATCTTCCTGCACCATGGCTGACTAATGATATCAAAGCACTTATGTCCAAACGCAATGCAGCTAAGGGTAAATATAAGTTAAACCCATCCGCCGCTAACCTTATTAAGTATAAAAAACTTCGGAATCAATGTAGTAGACTTTGTCGAGATGCTCAGCGCAAATATATTCACTCCTCTGTGGACCAAAAGAACACCGGTAAAACATGGCAATTTCTAGCCTCTCTTGGTGTTGGCCGTCAACGCCAACACGTCTCGCATGCCACTGATTTGGATGGTCTTAATAAGCATTTTGCCACTACATTCTCATTTGATTCGTTAATTAAGCAAAGTACACTTAACCATCTAAGATCTTTGCCTGTACATGGGGCCCCTGAATTCCAGTTTCGCACCGCTACCGCAGCTGAGATAAAGAGTCATATTTTTGCTATTAAATCGGATGCAATTGGTTGTGATGGCATAAGTAGGAAAATGTTAATTGCTGCACTTGATTACATTCTGCCAATACTATGTCATATACTTAACTTTTCTCTTACTTCTGCTTCGTTTCCCAGTGCATGGTGTAAAGCTTATATCATACCAATACCTAAAGTTCTCAACCCTTTAACTCCTTCAAACTATCGACCTATCTCCATTCTTCCCTTTTTGTCTAAGGTTCTTGAGCGTGTTGTTCATCAACAACTTAGCCTCTACTTAACAAGGTATGAGGTCTTAAGCCCATTACAGTCAGGATTTCGGCGTGGGCATAGCACAGCTACGACCTTAATTAAGGTATGTGATGATATTCGGTACGCTGTTGACAATAAACTCCTTACAGTTATAGCTCTCTTAGATTTTAGTAACGCATTTAACACTGTCGATTTTGACTTGCTTTTGGCTGTCTTGAGGATGATAAATTTGTCACCACTTGTTGTCAACTGGTTTCAGGGATATGTACGTAATCGACAACAGTGTGTACGGTTGGATCATAAATTATCTTCCTTCATTTCTCTTACTTCTGGAGTGCCTCAAGGCGGTGTTCTCTCTCCTCTTCTTTTTTCTATCTATATAAATTCGATTTCCTCTGTTATATCTTCGTCCTATCATTTATACGCTGATGACTTGCAGATTTATGTTTCGGCGACCATTGATGATCTTGCATATGCGATTGAATCTCTCAATACTGATTTGAATAATATAACGGCTTGGTGTCGATCCTTTGGTCTTCGGGTAAATGCAGATAAATCTCAAGTAACTATTATAGGCAGTAGTTATTTCCTTTCTTCCATATTGTATAATAGTTTACCGCCAGTTCTCTTTGATGGTACGGCTATTCCGATTAGTACTTCGGTCAGGAATCTTGGACTCATTATAGATAATACTATGTCTTGGGTACCACACGTTTCTCAAATGAGTCGCAAAATTTTTGGTGCTGTTCGGTGTTTGGGGCGGTGGAAAAACTTTTTACCTATTAAGACTAAAATTCGTTTAGCTAATACATTATTACTGCCTATTTTGGATTATGCAGATGTCTGCTATTTGGATTTATCTGAGACCATGCTAAACAAACTTGAGAGGCTGCAAAACTTGTGTATACGGTTCATTTTCGGCATACGTAAATTTGATCATGTGTCTCAGTATCGTGCTCAATTGATGTGGCTACCAATTCGTTCTCGTAGAAACTTACACGCTCTTTCTCTCCTTTACTCCATTTTATATTATCCACAAACTCCACCATATTTGAAAGAGCGATTCACCTTTCTTGGTAGCAATGTTCACTTAAATCTGCGAGCTAATAACGACAGCTTGTTACACGTTCCTGCTAGTCGTTCATTGGCGTATGGCAATTCTTTTACGGTAAAGGTGGTTAATTTATGGAATGAGCTGCCAAGGGACATAAGACAGTCCAAATCATTAAACATCTTTAAATCACGGTTAAAAGACTATTTCCTGTCTAGTATGTAGCAAAATATCTATGTATTTTATGTGTATGTTTAAATAGTAATATGTATTTAAGTTTATATATTGATATATATATATATATATATATTGATATTTATATACAAATATATAAATATATGTTTTACTATATATATGTAGTATTAGTATGTAATGTTATAATTAGCACAATTTAATTATTGCACTATCCCGTTTTCTCTCATATGTTTCTTCAACCAAAGGTTGTCTGGAGGAGATCGCTCCAAGCGATAAGACCGCCTTTGTGCATATGTATAGTTTTTATTTTTTATTTTTTTGTTAACCTGATTTTATATTTGTATGTGCAATAAAGACTTTTTCTTCTTCTTCTTCTTCTATTTTATAATCGCCATATTTCGTCGGCGGTGTACCACGTGTACTGCGCATGGATCGGCAGCTGACAGACTCCTCTGTACTAGTCGCCACTTCCCCTCCAACTATAGCGCCGCCGACGTCTCGCGTCGTTTTTTCTCTCTTCCGCCTTTCCTCAGCAGAAGACTCGGCATCAGTAGAGGCCTGCTCTACCTCACTGTTGTTGCAGCAGTCATCGCCAGACTCACCATCTGTTAATTCATATAAAAATCATGTGATTTATTTATATTATATAAGACGAGAATTACGATATTCATCAATGTCAGCACATTTATTTTCAATAAAAAGTACATTAGGAATGTGCTTTTTACTATACAGAATAACCTTCCTTGGATTTATTTAATGGTTCTATAAATCGGTAACGCTGAATAACCGACAAAAATGCACAACTTTCTCTTAGCGTTCAATTTATTATGTAGACTAGACTGCGGGATTAATGAATAGGCAATGCATCCAAAAACAAAGGTTTCCTTTACAAATAGTGTGTCGGGACCACACTTCCTCAGTGTTGCTTCTGGTATTCAAATACATCTGCTGAGTACAATGCGGTAAGGTAAGCTGGTGAGCTGTTCCCTTCTTCTCTAGGAAACACTTAACACTGCCCCTATGGTAATTCAAAATCAAAACCAATGTTATCAAAACGCAGGCATTTTATATGTTACGCACTTACGTAATAATTATTTGATAAAGCAATCTTACACTTCACACATTTTCTTGAATAAATATCTAAAGTTTTGAAGAGAAAAATTATTAGTAGTAAGGGCGAGTAAGTACCTTGCATTTCCACAGCTGGAGTCTCTCATAGGGCTCCACACGTCACTATGGATGAGTTCCAAGGGTCGGCCAATACGTTTCGTAGATCTTTTCGGAGCCCGGGCCACAGGCTTTCCTTCCAGGCAGGCGCAAACTTGTTGAAATCTTCTTTGTCATCCTGAAATGAACATACCTTTAAGACAATGATACCCTAACCGTCTATGCCATAAATCAGTATTCATGTTAAGTATTATTAGACTTAACTAACTTTGCAATATTGACTTCCTGCGCTTGATGTAGGACAGTCATCGATTGCTCTTTTGCAAAACAAAACATTCATTCTATCAGTGACGTGCATAGAGGGTATGTAAAGTATATGCAAATGTTTATTTAATTTTCATTTTCATTAATTCTTCATTTTATATCATCTGCATACCCTGTACATAGCCTCAATGCACGCTACTGCATTCTATATACACCCACATAGATTAGCAGATATAACAGGCTGGTGTTGTATACTACAACTGTCATGGACAAAACACCCATCTACATTCATGATCACAACCATGCCTCTTTCACATAATTTAATAACAGAAAACAAATTTTGCAGACAACTACGGAACGTAAAAAACATTGTTTAAGGTTTTATCAAAGTTATTTATGCTGTTTACATGAATATCTGTAGAGCTCTCCAGTTTAGTCGCTCCATCATCACAAGTGATCATCCTTTTCCATCCATCACCACGGAAAGATCTGGAGCAGTCTTATTCCTAGCCAGGACTGCACGGACAATGTGATCAAAAGAGTTAGTGTTTAAAATTATACAACTTTAGGAAGTAACAGTTTCTACCCTTAGTAAAAGTTTGTTCACTGGCAATACAGTACAGCGTCGCTGGTACAGTTGCTTTCGAGTATTGTAGCAGTATACTTCAGTTAAATTGAATGTATATCCAAACCCTGTTTTAAAGCCTATAAACACTTCAACAGCCTAGACAGTAGATCTAAAAGGAACGTTTGTAAGTGGATAAAAATCAATACAGGATTTGCGACACTAAAACGATTGCAGTAAGAAGTTTTGTTTCGATACGCGAAATCGACTACGACTGCGAGCGTGCAAATGTGCTAAGGGTAAAAAGTCTTTCCCCATCAAATAAATAAATGAAAATATCATAATAATGTACTCAAGACTCCCCAGTAAACTGGTTAAAAGTAAAAGTCTTTTAAACTGTAATAAACCACATCCGAGCATGTTCACGTTGAAATTGCCTGGTAACCCCTTTAGACCCTGACCTATTACCCCCATCTCTCCCATCCCCCTTAATTCTTAAATCTAGACAGATTACGAGTCTTAGAATATCCACGTCGAGTTTGTAAACACTTATTTTTCTTCAGTTAAAGGCAAATCCGCGTAACTATTACGCACCAACGCCAACATTAATAATCAATCAAATCCAACATATTCATTAAAATTAATTTTGGTCAGAACATTTCAATTATAAGTATAGGTATTAAAGAAAATGTAGATAGAGCGAAAGTACAATCTCATGTTAAATGTTTTTAAGGAGAAGTAGAAAGCTTCTGAAATCCATTGGTTGATATTATAGTGTATTCTTAAATCTAAGTAAAAAAAAAAAAAAAAAATGCATTGATAACCTCTTCCTTTATTTGAAGTCGGTTAGAACTATGAAAGAAGAAATAACCTACCCTACCCAGTAATGCGGAAGCCACTTAGGAAGAATAAGTTAAAAGTAGTTAATAATTAGTATATTATATATACCTTCAAAGAAGATAGCGGGCGTGTAGTTGTCCTGCGTAGTAGTCATACATAGCGCATGCCACGGATCGACCGAACCGTGCACGTACGCGACCCGACCGGCGGGTATGTTTAAACCACCGAACTCTTCATTAGTCCACTCAGCACACGCGTTCACAAACACAGAGTCAAATCTGTAACGAAGAGAAAATAATATTAAAAATTGTTCAATGTACATACTTGTTTCAGTGTTTATTTTATAACTTAAGCTTATTTAAGCGATTATTTATGAACTATTTATGAAATTTATAGCTAATAAATCTAATAGGTTGGGGAAAAAGTCTTTTCGCATTATAGTATGTATGAACATGTAATAAAATCTCTTTGGCTATACTATTTGTATCTGGCTGGTTTTGGTATCAAATTAGGAAAATGTGTGAAGATGAGTGAATCTAATGAAGAAATTCCTTTTTACCTTTTAAAATTTTACTACAAAAAAGGTAAAAATGCAACGCAAGCCGCGAAAAAAATTTGGGTTTAGCGTTTTCAATCCGGAAATTTTGATGTCAAAGATGCACCTCGCTCTGGTTAGGAGGAGCCCTATGACGGATATAATGGATGCCATTTTTGAAAAAGTGGACCAAGATGGGCAAATCAGTAGGTACAATGTAGCTGAAGAACTGGGAATTGACCACAAAACCATTTTTGACGGAGCTGATAAGAAGTGGATCATGACCGAACCATTTTTGAACTGGTGATGAGAAGTGGATCATGTACGACAAGAAAGTGCGAAAAAGGTCACGGTCAAAGGCCGATCAGGCTTCACAGACTGTGGCGAAACCCGGGTTAACTCGCAACAAGGTGACGCTGTGTGTGTAGTAGTAGGATTGGAAGGGCATTATTCATTATAAGCTGTTACCACCAGGCAGGATCATCAATTCTGAATTCTACTGCGAACAACTGATGAGAT
Organism: Pararge aegeria; assembly: GCF_905163445.1. NCBI lineage: Eukaryota > Metazoa > Arthropoda > Insecta > Lepidoptera > Nymphalidae > Pararge > Pararge aegeria. The sequence continues at coordinate 122,097 of NW_024396990.1, read as the reverse complement.
TAAAGCAAGAAGTTTAGAGAAAGCGGCCGGAATTAATCAACAGAAGAGGTGTGGTTTTTCATCATGATAACGCTAGACCTAACACATCTTTAGCCACTCAGCTAAAATTAAGATAGTTTGGCTGGGAGGTGGTAATGCATCCGCTGTATAGTCCTGACCTTACACCTTCAGATTTCCACCTGTTTCGGTCTCTTCAGAATTCTTTAGGCAGTGTCAGGTTAACATCACGAGAGGACTGCCAAAACTACTTGTCGCGGTTTTTTGATTTCAGAAACCCCAAAATTTCTATAGCAATGGGATTATGTCCCTACCTACCTATGCCTAATTTATGCAAAGGAAGAAAATAAATTCCAAAAACTTTTTAATGATGATAGTACTTCTAGAAAAAGAGGTAGTATTTAGATTTTATTACAACGTTCTACATAGATACTAGTTTGCGAAAAGACTATTATTCCCGCAACCCACTTTTCCGCAAATTTCTCCCTATATCACATTTCAATTTGTATGTCCACTTAAACTAACTTTATAACATTACTATCAGCAGGTGGATCAACTGAATTCCAAACTTTTTTCTCCAAAAGTGACAGATACTCTACATTCATAGCTTTTTGCCACCAGAGGAGTTTGATAACTTTATTGCCTACACATATGTTTGTGGCTTCTCAAAAATTCTGGTCTACATACCTATTTTATAATCGCCATATTTCGTCGGCGGTGTACCACGTGTACTGCGCATGGATCGGCAGCTGACAGACTCCTCTGTACTAGTCGCCACTTCCCCTCCAACTATAGCGCCGCCGACGTCTCGCGTCGTTTTTTCTCTCTTCCGCCTTTCCTCAGCAGAAGACTCGGCATCAGTAGAGGCCTGCTCTACCTCACTGTTGTTGCAGCAGTCATCGCCAGACTCACCATCTGTTAATTCATATAAAAATCATGTGATTTATTTATATTATATAAGACGAGAATTACGATATTCATCAATGTCAGCACATTTATTTTCAATAAAAAGTACATTAGGAATGTGCTTTTTACTATACAGAATAACCTTCCTTGGATTTATTTAATGGTTCTATAAATCGGTAACGCTGAATAACCGACAAAAATGCACAACTTTCTCTTAGCGTTCAATTTATTATGTAGACTAGACTGCGGGATTAATGAATAGGCAATGCATCCAAAAACAAAGGTTTCCTTTACAAATAGTGTGTCGGGACCACACTTCCTCAGTGTTGCTTCTGGTATTCAAATACATCTGCTGAGTACAATGCGGTAAGGTAAGCTGGTGAGCTGTTCCCTTCTTCTCTAGGAAACACTTAACACTGCCCCTATGGTAATTCAAAATCAAAACCAATGTTATCAAAACGCAGGCATTTTATATGTTACGCACTTACGTAATAATTATTTGATAAAGCAATCTTACACTTCACACATTTTCTTGAATAAATATCTAAAGTTTTGAAGAGAAAAATTATTAGTAGTAAGGGCGAGTAAGTACCTTGCATTTCCACAGCTGGAGTCTCTCATAGGGCTCCACACGTCACTATGGATGAGTTCCAAGGGTCGGCCAACATCTTTTCGGAGCCCGGGCCACAGGCTTTCCTTCTAGGCAGGCGCAAACTTGTTGAAATCTTCTTTGTCATCCTGAAATGAACATACCTTTAAGACAATGATACCCTAACCGTCTATGCCATAAATCAGTATTCATGTTAAGTATTATTAGACTTAACTAACTTTGCAATATTGACTTCCTGCGCTTGATGTAGGACAGTCATCGATTGCTCTTTTGCAAAACAAAACATTCATTCTATCAGTGACGTGCATAGAGGGTATGTAAAGTATATGCAAATGTTTATTTAATTTTCATTTTCATTAATTCTTCATTTTATATCATCTGCATACCCTGTACATAGCCTCAATGCACGCTACTGCATTCTATATACACCCACATAGATTAGCAGATATAACAGGCTGGTGTTGTATATGTCGGCGATACGCCAGGGTTTTCACGCTCGGTGTCCATTATAATAAAATAACTCACAAAATATCACGTAGTTTATTTTCGCACAATTGCTAGTATAGAACAGAGACGATTTACATAAATTAAACGCTTTTATAGTTTCCTTACAATGGCTAAAACGGATATAGCAAATACAACTTCTTTTGAAACAAACAAATAAAATTAGGTACTGCAAAATAATTCTTAAAATATTCCTTAATATTTATAATAAATGTTTAATCAATTTAAATTACTTAAAATGATTAATCATTTATATAATACAGAGATTTGTTCATTTAATTGCAACAAACATTAGTCAGTCTAAAGATGGCGCTGCAGGCCAGATTTAAAATGAATTAAAGAAAGACTTATTGCATAAAATAATAAAGTTTGATACAGAATAATGATATTAATTCTATAAGATATTAATTTGAACATTTTCACAGTAAATAAAGTAGTTTAACAATAAATGGAACATCAAACATCTTTAAAACATTCAAACAGTCAAAACAGTGTCTATTAAATATCAGGCCCTAATAAGTAGCGGTTTCATGTTTACAAATAACTATTTGAATTTAAATCCGATATATTTCAGATATTTTTATAATAAAATATTCACTTTAACGATAAACTAAAACGTAAATATCAATAGTCGCCAATTATTGCCGACAGGTGGCGATTTGCGCCCATACGGCCATACTGACTCCAGCGCGTCCCTTGCGCTGTTTTTATGACATAATTTCAAAAGCCTCACCCATACTGAGATCTAGCCAACACACAAGGCATCACCCATCATGGGATCTAGCCAACACACAAGGCATCACCCATCCTGGGATCTAGCCAACACACAAGGCATCACCCATCCTGGGATCTAGCCAACACACAAGGCATCACCCATCCTGGGATCTAGCCAACACACAAGGCATCACCCATCCTGGGATCTAGCCAACACATAAGGCATCACCCATCCTGGGATCTAGCCAACAAGACCAGGTTTAAAAGGATACGCATGGTGGCCAGCCAGCGTTTAAGGAAGGATATTGGATAGGAAAAATAAGTTTCACGCACACACATTAATAATTACAATCTTAAATCATATCAATTATTAACACATTAATAATTACAAAATTAAATTATAAACCATATCAATTCACTCTTATGTTATCATGTAGAACTAACTTTGTCCGAAAAGGAAGTGGACGCACCTTCGGTCTCCACTGATTCCTCCGCCCATACGGTCAATTCGTCTGAGTTGTCAGAATCATTGAAAGGGTCTGATTGAGCTATGGGAGCGGGACGTAAGGCATCGTGATTTGCAATCTTTTCTGAACAACCACGAAGGTTAACATGCCTATATCGATCATTTGGTAATATTTCTAAAAATTTCCATCGGACCTTAAAATTTTGAGCCTAACTTAGTAGTGTGTCGTTCATGGCGCCGCATTAAGACGAAGTCACCGACTTTAAATGGACGGATTGTGGCTTTACCTTTATCAAAACGAGTTTTATCGCTAAGGGACCGCTCGTCCATCCGTTTTTTAGCAATCGATCTAACTTCCTCTAAGTTGTCTGTTAGTATGTCATCGTCAATTTGCAATATTTTAATGGCAGGTGGGTAACATCTTTTTCCTAATAATAATTCCATGGGACTTTTACCTGTACTTTTTGATACTGTGCAGTTAATAGCTAATTGTAATTCTTGTAAAGCTGTGTGCCATGGCCTACTTAGTTCTATAACAGACATGTTATCCTTTATAACTTTCATTAATCGTTCAACCTGACCATTGGCCCTACTAGCTCCCTTTGCTACTACGTGGTGTTGAATCCCATATCGTTGACAGAAGTTTTTAAACTCTGTTGAAGTCATACTTTTATCTTGGTCAGTAATTAATCGCGATGGAGAGCCAACTATTGTAATCAGATTTTGAAATCATTTGATAGCAGTTTCACTAGTACGATCATTTGTATAAATCATATGGACATATTTAGTAAAGCCGTCAATAAATACAAAAGCATATTCAGGTTCACTACGTTTTCCGTTCATTCTTCCAGTTATATCTGCATGAACGGTATGGAAAGGAACAGCTATTTTGTCAATGGGATGTAAAGTAACCTGTCTAGCACCAGATACTCCTTTTCTAACTCTACGCAATTTTCTACAAATTTTCTAATTAATCTGGTCATATTAGGGAACCAGTACTGCTCTCGCAATTTTTCAAGGATCTTTTCCCAACCGAAATGTTGAAGATTATCATGATAATGGGATATAAGATTCTATCTATAATTACGTGGAACTATAATTAACTTATGTGTCTTGTTATTAATCTGTACTTTACGTCTCAATAATTTATCCTGAAGTATAACGTAAGTGTCTGCGATATTCTTGGGAATCGAATCATCTTTCAATTGCTCTACAATACTAGATAGAGTTGAATCGCGTTTTTGTTCTACAAGGAGCTAGTTATGATCAAGTGTAGTGGTATTAATGGACCAAATTAGGGGTCTTGATTTATTAAATTCTAAACACCGCTTTAATTGACGTCCATTAGAATTTTTAATTGGATTAAGACTAAAAAAATTAGCATGAGAAAGTTTATCGCCCTTACGTTATTCAATTTCAAATTAAAAATTTTGCAAGAAGGCCCACCATCTATGCACTCTGGGGGTTAGGTCTCGTTTGTGACTCGAAGCTTTTAATGAATTGCAGTCTGTGACTAGTTTAAATGACCGGCCATGAAGGAAATGGCGAAAATGTTTAATAGCCTTTACCACTGCAAGAGTCTCTAGTTCGTAGGAGTGGTATTTACTCTGTGTATCTGAAGTTCTCATACTAAAATAAGCTACTACTAAAGGATTCCTATCTTGTCTCTGAATCAGAACGGCGCCATAACCAATTGAACTGGCATCTGTATGTAGCTCAGTTGGCAAATTTGGATCAAATATAATTAAAACTGGGGAAGATGTGAGTATGTTAATTATTTCTCGTCGAGCAATTTCATGTCGGTCAGTCCAATTAAAAGAAACATTAGCTTTAGTTAGGTTGTATAGAGTTGCCATGATTTTAGAGAAATTGGGTACAAATTTTCGAAAATAACCTGCTAAGCCGTTAAATTGCCTTACTTCTTTTATATTTTTAGGCGTTGAAGAGTCAGTAAGAGCCTGAACTTTCCTTGGGCTTGGCCTAACAGTGCCATTTTCAATAATGTTACCAAGATATTCAATTTTAGTTTTAAGAAAAGAACATTTGGCAATATTTAGAGAAAATCCAGCCTGAGTTAATCTAGTCAAAATAAGATTCAAATTTATCAAACCCTGTTGCACGGATTCAGATACAACCAGAATATCGTCAACATAAACTAAAGCAATATTATCTCTATAATCACCTAAGGCGGCATTTATGGCGCGTTGGTATACAGACGGAGCATTACATAGACCGAATGGCATTCGAAGATATTCAAACTGTCCATCCGGGGTTACAAATGCAGTTTTCTCGATAGAGTCTTCCGCTATAGGAATACCGTGGAAACCAGAGGCCATGTCTAAACAACTATAATATCGAGCTTTGCCTAATCTATCAATTTGGTCCGCTATAAGGGGTAAAGGATAATTGTCTCTAACGGTATTTGAATTTAACTCTCTGAAATCAACGCAAAGTCGGTCCGTACCGTCCTTTTTCTTAACTAATAATATAGGGCTGCTGAACGGAGACGAGCTATCTCTTATTATGCCATTTTCTTTTAGGTCTTTAATAATATCTCTGACCTTCTCACGTTCTAAAGGGGACAAACGATATGGTCGGCGTTGCACGATCTTATCGGGATTTTTTAATCTAATTTTTAGCTCCCCGGTGGTTACTTGTGAGACGCGATTTCCAGATGTGAAATTATCCTTGAACTCATTGATAATACGATAGATTTCTTTAATTTGTGTATCGTTAGTAAGGTCGGTATCTAATTCAAAAGAAGATGTTAAATTTAAACATTGATAAAGAACTCGCGATTAATTGATATACTGTCCTCGCTAAGGGTAACGCTAAGGCCGGGTATATTTAGAAGATTAAAACCTATTAGAATGTCAAATTGAGTTTCATTATCACCTACTACATAAAACTCGAGCTCTTAGCGAACATTATCAATTTGAACTATAGTTTTAATGCTTTGTTTTGAAATAATTGTTTGACCCCCAATACCGATAAACTTCACGTCAACTTGCTTACGCTTTCCAGCAACGGAGCCAGCTATTTTCTCCCGAATTAATGAACAATCAGCTCCAATATCGAAAAGACAGTTATAATTTGTGTTTCCAATAATTACATTAAAAGTGGCATGTTTAATAGATGAACAATAATTAATTGTTTTATTTGGGGCATTACGTTCCGTCATTTTGACGGCGGTAACAATTTTTCTCTAAGTGGCCCTTACGATGACAGTATTCACACTCAATAACCTTAGCGTTATTAAAACTACCACGGGAATTAGAATTATTATTTGATTGTGACAAAACAGGGTTATTTTTAGATGGATTTTTGCAGTCTCGTGAGAAATGACCCGGCTTATTGCAATTAAAACATATGACTTGATCCTTTGAAGGTACCGTGACACGTGGTTTTTTGACGTCATTATATTTATTCTCTCTATTTTCAATTTTACGCTTTCGAAATGTTTTTAGTATCGATACTAATTTGGGAAGTGAATTGGGGGTATTTCTCAACAACTCAGAACGAATAAATTCAGGATAAATACCTGTGATCAGTGCATCCACTACGTCGGCGTCGGTAGCTTCTGGTCGAACCCTCCTGAAGAGAGTCCAAGCCGTTGTAGCATATTCAGCGTAGCTGCTCGCTTGGTCTGAAGTGTAGCTGCGCCATTTCTGCACGTCATCCGCGTACCGGAACTCATTGCCAAACGTATGAGTTAGCTCTTCCTTCACTTGTTCCCACGTGGTTGAATGCAGTGACCAGGTGTCGGCCCAGGTCTTTGCTCGTCCTCTCAATTGTAAGATGGCCTTCATTCGAGCTTCATGGGGCGAAATATTTAACTTCCTAATGGTTTCGTCCACATTAGCACACCAGTCCCTGATGTCATGCGATCTCTCATCAGGGTTGAACGGCGGTAGATAAAAGTCATGGTGCCGCCGTAAAGGTGCAGTCTCTGTAGATAACGTCGCTCTCGCAGCGCTTGTTGCAGCAGTTCTTGTTATGGAGGTTAGGAGACCCATCACTTGTTCCATACTGAAAGTTGTAGCATCTGGAGGCCCTGAAGAGTTTTGGGGCTGTGATCCCACCGCTGCTGTCGGCGATACGCCAGGGTTTTCACGCTCGGTGTCCATTATAATAAAATAACTCACAAAATATCACGTAGTTTATTTTCGCACAATTGCTAGTATAGAACAGAGACGATTTACATAAATTAAACGCTTTTATAGTTTCCTTACAATGGCTAAAACGGATATAGCAAATACAACTTCTTTTGAAACAAACAAATAAAATTAGGTACTGCAAAATAATTCTTAAAATATTCCTTAATATTTATAATAAATGTTTAATCAATTTAAATTACTTAAAATGATTAATCATTTATATAATACAGAGATTTGTTCATTTAATTGCAACAAACATTAGTCAGTCTAAAGATGGCGCTGCAGGCCAGATTTAAAATGAATTAAAGAAAGACTTATTGCATAAAATAATAAAGTTTGATACAGAATAATGATATTAATTCTATAAGATATTAATTTGAACATTTTCACAGTAAATAAAGTAGTTTAACAATAAATGGAACATCAAACATCTTTAAAACATTCAAACAGTCAAAACAGTGTCTATTAAATATCAGGCCCTAATAAGTAGCGGTTTCATGTTTACAAATAACTATTTGAATTTAAATCCGATATATTTCAGATATTTTTATAATAAAATATTCACTTTAACGATAAACTAAAACGTAAATATCAATAGTCGCCAATTATTGCCGACAGGTGGCGATTTGCGCCCATATATACTACAACTGTCATGGACAAAACACCCATCTACATTCATGATCACAACCATGCCTCTTTCACATAATTTAATAACAGAAAACAAATTTTGCAGACAACTACGGAACGTAAAAAACATTGTTTAAGGTTTTATCAAAGTTATTTATGCTGTTTACATGAATATCTGTAGAGCTCTCCAGTTTAGTCGCTCCATCATCACAAGTGATCATCCTTTTCCATCCATCACCACGGAAAGATCTGGAGCAGTCTTATTCCTAGCCAGGACTGCACGGACAATGTGATCAAAAGAGTTAGTGTTTAAAATTATACAACTTTAGGAAGTAACAGTTTCTACCCTTAGTAAAAGTTTGTTCACTGGCAATACAGTACAGCGTCGCTGGTACAGTTGCTTTCGAGTATTGTAGCAGTATACTTCAGTTAAATTGAATGTATATCCAAACCCTGTTTTAAAGCCTATAAACACTTCAACAGCCTAGACAGTAGATCTAAAAGGAACGTTTGTAAGTGGATAAAAATCAATACAGGATTTGCGACACTAAAACGATTGCAGTAAGAAGTTTTACTAAGACCGAAAGTTTTGTTTCGATACGCGAAATCGACTACGACTGCGAGCGTGCAAATGTGCTAAGGGTAAAAAGTCTTTCCCCATCAAATAAATAAATGAAAATATCATAATAATGTACTCAAGACTCCCCAGTAAACTGGTTAAAAGTAAAAGTCTTTTAAACTGTAATAAACCACATCCGAGCATGTTCACATTGAAATTGCCTGGTCTCCCCGTCCTCCCGTGTCAAACGGATGGTAACCCCTTTAGACCCTGACCTATTACCCCCATCTCTCCCATCCCCCTTAATTCTTAAATCTAGACAGATTACGAGTCTTAGAATATCTACGTCGAGTTTGTAAACACTTATTTTTCTTCAGTTAAAGGCAAATCCGCGTAACTATTACGCACCAACGCCAACATTAATAATCAATCAAATCCAACATATTCATTAAAATTAATTTTGGTCAGAACATTTCAATTATAAGTATAGGTATTAAAGAAAATGTAGATAGAGCGAAAGTACAATCTCATGTTAAATGTTTTTAAGGAGAAGTAGAAAGCTTCTGAAATCCATTGGTTGATATTATAGTGTATTCTTAAATCTAAGTAAAAAAAAAAAAAAAAATGCATTGATAACCTCTTCCTTTATTTGAAGTCGGTTAGAACTATGAAAGAAGAAATAACCTACCCTACCCAGTAATGCGGAAGCCACTTAGGAAGAATAAGTTAAAAGTAGTTAATAATTAGTATATTATATATACCTTCAAAGAAGATAGCGGGCGTGTAGTTGTCCTGCGTAGTAGTCATACATAGCGCATGCCACGGATCGACCGAACCGTGCACGTACGCGACCCGACCGGCGGGTATGTTTAAACCACCGAACTCTTCATTAGTCCACTCAGCACACGCGTTCACAAACACAGAGTCAAATCTGTAACGAAGAGAAAATAATATTAAAAATTGTTCAATGTACATACTTGTTTCAGTGTTTATTTTATAACTTAAGCTTATTTAAGCGATTATTTATGAACTATTTATGAAATTTATAGCTAATAAATCTAATAGGTTGGGGAAAAAGTCTTTTCGCATTATAGTATGTATGAACATGTAATAAAATCTCTTTGGCTATACTATTTGTATCTGGCTGGTTTTGGTATCAAATTAGGAAAATGTGTGAAGATGAGTGAATCTAATGAAGAAATTCCTTTTTACCTTTTAAAATTTTACTACAAAAAAGGTAAAAATGCAACGCAAGCCGCGAAAAAAATTTGGGTTTAGCGTTTTCAATCCGGAAATTTTGATGTCAAAGATGCACCTCGCTCTGGTTAGGAGGAGCCCTATGACGGATATAATGGATGCCATTTTTGAAAAAGTGGACCAAGATGGGCAAATCAGTAGGTACAATGTAGCTGAAGAACTGGGAATTGACCACAAAACCATTTTTGACGGAGCTGATAAGAAGTGGATCATGACCGAACCATTTTTGAACTGGTGATGAGAAGTGGATCATGTACGACAAGAAAGTGCGAAAAAGGTCACGGTCAAAGGCCGATCAGGCTTCACAGACTGTGGCGAAACCCGGGTTAACTCGCAACAAGGTGACGCTGTGTGTGTAGTAGTAGGATTGGAAGGGCATTATTCATTATAAGCTGTTACCACCAGGCAGGATCATCAATTCTGAATTCTACTGCGAACAACTGATGAGATTAAAGCAAGAAGTTTAGAGAAAGCGGCCGGAATTAATCAACAGAAGAGGTGTGGTTTTTCATCATGATAACGCTAGACCTAACACATCTTTAGCCACTCAGCTAAAATTAAGATAGTTTGGCTGGGAGGTGGTAATGCATCCGCTGTATAGTCCTGACCTTACACCTTCAGATTTCCACCTGTTTCGGTCTCTTCAGAATTCTTTAGGCAGTGTCAGGTTAACATCACGAGAGGACTGCCAAAACTACTTGTCGCGGTTTTTTGATTTCAGAAACCCCAAAATTTCTATAGCAATGGGATTATGTCCCTACCTACCTATGCCTAATTTATGCAAAGGAAGAAAATAAATTCCAAAAACTTTTTAATGATGATAGTACTTCTAGAAAAAGAGGTAGTATTTAGATTTTATTACAACGTTCTACATAGATACTAGTTTGCGAAAAGACTATTATTCCCGCAACCCACTTTTCCGCAAATTTCTCCCTATATCACATTTCAATTTGTATGTCCACTTAAACTAACTTTATAACATTACTATCAGCAGGTGGATCAACTGAATTCCAAACTTTTTTCTCCAAAAGTGACAGATACTCTACATTCATAGCTTTTTGCCACCAGAGGAGTTTGATAACTTTATTGCCTACACATATGTTTGTGGCTTCTCAAAAATTCTGGTCTACATACCTATTTTATAATCGCCATATTTCGTCGGCGGTGTACCACGTGTACTGCGCATGGATCGGCAGCTGACAGACTCCTCTGTACTAGTCGCCACTTCCCCTCCAACTATAGCGCCGCCGACGTCTCGCGTCGTTTTTTCTCTCTTCCGCCTTTCCTCAGCAGAAGACTCGGCATCAGTAGAGGCCTGCTCTACCTCACTGTTGTTGCAGCAGTCATCGCCAGACTCACCATCTGTTAATTCATATAAAAATCATGTGATTTATTTATATTATATAAGACGAGAATTACGATATTCATCAATGTCAGCACATTTATTTTCAATAAAAAGTACATTAGGAATGTGCTTTTTACTATACAGAATAACCTTCCTTGGATTTATTTAATGGTTCTATAAATCGGTAACGCTGAATAACCGACAAAAATGCACAACTTTCTCTTAGCGTTCAATTTATTATGTAGACTAGACTGCGGGATTAATGAATAGGCAATGCATCCAAAAACAAAGGTTTCCTTTACAAATAGTGTGTCGGGACCACACTTCCTCAGTGTTGCTTCTGGTATTCAAATACATCTGCTGAGTACAATGCGGTAAGGTAAGCTGGTGAGCTGTTCCCTTCTTCTCTAGGAAACACTTAACACTGCCCCTATGGTAATTCAAAATCAAAACCAATGTTATCAAAACGCAGGCATTTTATATGTTACGCACTTACGTAATAATTATTTGATAAAGCAATCTTACACTTCACACATTTTCTTGAATAAATATCTAAAGTTTTGAAGAGAAAAATTATTAGTAGTAAGGGCGAGTAAGTACCTTGCATTTCCACAGCTGGAGTCTCTCATAGGGCTCCACACGTCACTATGGATGAGTTCCAAGGGTCGGCCAACACGTTTCGTAGATCTTTTCGGAGCCCGGGCCACAGGCTTTCCTTCCAGGCAGGCGCAAACTTGTTGAAATCTTCTTTGTCATCCTGAAATGAACATACCTTTAAGACAATGATACCCTAACCGTCTATGCCATAAATCAGTATTCATGTTAAGTATTATTAGACTTAACTAACTTTGCAATATTGACTTCCTGCGCTTGATGTAGGACAGTCATCGATTGCTCTTTTGCAAAACAAAACATTCATTCTATCAGTGACGTGCATAGAGGGTATGTAAAGTATATGCAAATGTTTATTTAATTTTCATTTTCATTAATTCTTCATTTTATATCATCTGCATACCCTGTACATAGCCTCAATGCACGCTACTGCATTCTATATACACCCACATAGATTAGCAGATATAACAGGCTGGTGTTGTATACTACAACTGTCATGGACAAAACACCCATCTACATTCATGATCACAACCATGCCTCTTTCACATAATTTAATAACAGAAAACAAATTTTGCAGACAACTACGGAACGTAAAAAACATTGTTTAAGGTTTTATCAAAGTTATTTATGCTGTTTACATGAATATCTGTAGAGCTCTCCAGTTTAGTCGCTCCATCATCACAAGTGATCATCCTTTTCCATCCATCACCACGGAAAGATCTGGAGCAGTCTTATTCCTAGCCAGGACTGCACGGACAATGTGATCAAAAGAGTTAGTGTTTAAAATTATACAACTTTAGGAAGTAACAGTTTCTACCCTTAGTAAAAGTTTGTTCACTGGCAATACAGTACAGCGTCGCTGGTACAGTTGCTTTCGAGTATTGTAGCAGTATACTTCAGTTAAATTGAATGTATATCCAAACCCTGTTTTAAAGCCTATAAACACTTCAACAGCCTAGACAGTAGATCTAAAAGGAACGTTTGTAAGTGGATAAAAATCAATACAGGATTTGCGACACTAAAACGATTGCAGTAAGAAGTTTTACTAAGACCGAAAGTTTTGTTTCGATACGCGAAATCGACTACGACTGCGAGCGTGCAAATGTGCTAAGGGTAAAAAGTCTTTCCCCATCAAATAAATAAATGAAAATATCATAATAATGTACTCAAGACTCCCCAGTAAACTGGTTAAAAGTAAAAGTCTTTTAAACTGTAATAAACCACATCCGAGCATGTTCACATTGAAATTGCCTGGTCTCCCCGTCCTCCCGTGTCAAACGGATGGTAACCCCTTTAGACCCTGACCTATTACCCCCATCTCTCCCATCCCCCTTAATTCTTAAATCTAGACAGATTACGAGTCTTAGAATATCTACGTCGAGTTTGTAAACACTTATTTTTCTTCAGTTAAAGGCAAATCCGCGTAACTATTACGCACCAACGCCAACATTAATAATCAATCAAATCCAACATATTCATTAAAATTAATTTTGGTCAGAACATTTCAATTATAAGTATAGGTATTAAAGAAAATGTAGATAGAGCGAAAGTACAATCTCATGTTAAATGTTTTTAAGGAGAAGTAGAAAGCTTCTGAAATCCATTGGTTGATATTATAGTGTATTCTTAAATCTAAGTAAAAAAAAAAAAAAAAAAAATGCATTGATAACCTCTTCCTTTATTTGAAGTCGGTTAGAACTATGAAAGAAGAAATAACCTACCCTACCCAGTAATGCGGAAGCCACTTAGGAAGAATAAGTTAAAAGTAGTTAATAATTAGTATATACAGTGGCGTGCATTGCATATATGCAAATAAGCAGTGCATACCCTACCCTCAGGGTCTTAAAGAGCCTTCAGATAGGACCATTAAAGTTTTGTAATTAAAAAAACACTAAGTAAAAAATATATGAAAGCGCCATCTAGTAATGAGCGGCCAAACTTCTAGGTCAATTGTCGCTAGACAGGCGACAGCGCAACCAGCGCGCGCGAGGCGCATAGCGTACAAAATAAAATCTTTAGCGTATATCTCTAAAAGCGTATTTTAATTTTTAACCGTAAATGCTAAACATTTACCTTTTAAAACACGTAAAAATCTCATGTTATCTATTGCAGGGTAAATCAATTATTATGAATCACTCGACATATGACGCCCTCTACTGTTGCATAGAAATATCAAATAAAATAAGCACGCCCAAAGAAAGAATCGTTCTGCTAGATGTGTGCGTGCAAGTTAGTAGTGTGTGTCGTGTAATGTTATAATCGTGCGCTTGTACTTACAAGATTAGCATCGGTCTTGTGTGAACAGTTTTCATTCATAATTCTCTATTCTCTAATTACGTGTTTCATTTTTTCTATGAATAAAATGATTTGCTTGGTTTGTTATTGTTGTTAAAGGTCATTATTCTTTTTTTAGAATTAAAAACATTATTCACAAATGTAAATACCTTTTAGTGTCTTTTAAGAAAATTAAGGATCTAATATTATCGAATTAGTCTTTCGTTTTGAAAATAATCTATGAAACCAAACGCTGTCTCAATTTTGAAAAATGAATAATTTAGGTTTTCCAGGAATCATTGGAGAGTGAGAGAGTTAACAATAAATATGGTTTCTATTTATTGTTTACATATCAAAATAAAATAGCGTTCGTACCCATACTTACAAAAAATTAAAGACATATTTTGACTAATTTCGATTGCAATATTATCATTAGCATATTCGATCGCCATTATTGTTTACCTTCGAACAATGCTGTATGGCGTTGGTGATAAATAAACGGTTCAAGTGCATAAATTCAGTAACTTATAAAAGTTTGAGCAGTGATAGTTTAATGTGTTAAGGTTAATTTATAGTTTATTCATTCATTTTATAATGAAAGCATATTCGTGCGGTCTTTGTTTGGGTTCAGTGTGCCTGGAAAAAGTACTTAGAGAAAACTTTAATTTCTATCCCTACTTATATCGTAAAATTAGAAATCATTCGCAAAGGAAGGAGTGTACCAATGTTACAAATATCCCAAAAAAAGGTGATAAAGTCACGCGTATATTTAATAATAAATATTACGAAAACTATTCTTGGCTAAGCGGCTTTGTACACACCAATCGATTAATTTGCTTTCCTTTTGTTTTATTGTCCAATATACGTAAAGTGTGGAATGATAAAGGATATTGTGATCTTAATAATTTTCATAAAAACGCTAAAAACATGATATGTTGGAAAAATATTATCATCATCAGTGTGCTTAGAAAATGCTGCCGAATGGTGTGTCATAATTTTGTGACGTAAATCAGGGTATGTACTTTTATTCAATTAGCAGTAGATAGACGATAGTATTAAATCAATCAAAAATATAACTTTCGTAAAGTAATTTGATTATAAACCGACAAACCTATCTAAAATCTAAATTTTAATTTTACTTTATGTTTGTGTTGAACACCTTGTGCATACCCTGGGTCCAAGGGCTATGCACGCCACTGAGTATATACCTTCAAAGAAGATAGCGGGCGTGTAGTTGTCCTGCGTAGTAGTCATACATAGCGCATGCCACGGATCGACCGAACCGTGCACGTACGCGACCCGACCGGCGGGTATGTTTAAACCACCGAACTCTTCATTAGTCCACTCAGCACACGCGTTCACAAACACAGAGTCAAATCTGTAACGAAGAGAAAATAATATTAAAAATTGTTCAATGTACATACTTGTTTCAGTGTTTATTTTATAACTTAAGCTTATTTAAGCGATTATTTATGAACTATTTATGAAATTTATAGCTAATAAATCTAATAGGTTGGGGAAAAAGTCTTTTCGCATTATAGTATGTATGAACATGTAATAAAATCTCTTTGGCTATACTATTTGTATCTGGCTGGTTTTGGTATCAAATTAGGAAAATGTGTGAAGATGAGTGAATCTAATGAAGAAATTCCTTTTTACCTTTTAAAATTTTACTACAAAAAAGGTAAAAATGCAACGCAAGCCGCGAAAAAAATTTGGGTTTAGCGTTTTCAATCCGGAAATTTTGATGTCAAAGATGCACCTCGCTCTGGTTAGGAGGAGCCCTATGACGGATATAATGGATGCCATTTTTGAAAAAGTGGACCAAGATGGGCAAATCAGTAGGTACAATGTAGCTGAAGAACTGGGAATTGACCACAAAACCATTTTTGACGGAGCTGATAAGAAGTGGATCATGACCGAACCATTTTTGAACTGGTGATGAGAAGTGGATCATGTACGACAAGAAAGTGCGAAAAAGGTCACGGTCAAAGGCCGATCAGGCTTCACAGACTGTGGCGAAACCCGGGTTAACTCGCAACAAGGTGACGCTGTGTGTGTAGTAGTAGGATTGGAAGGGCATTATTCATTATAAGCTGTTACCACCAGGCAGGATCATCAATTCTGAATTCTACTGCGAACAACTGATGAGATTAAAGCAAGAAGTTTAGAGAAAGCGGCCGGAATTAATCAACAGAAGAGGTGTGGTTTTTCATCATGATAACGCTAGACCTAACACATCTTTAGCCACTCAGCTAAAATTAAGATAGTTTGGCTGGGAGGTGGTAATGCATCCGCTGTATAGTCCTGACCTTACACCTTCAGATTTCCACCTGTTTCGGTCTCTTCAGAATTCTTTAGGCAGTGTCAGGTTAACATCACGAGAGGACTGCCAAAACTACTTGTCGCGGTTTTTTGATTACAGAAACCCCAAAATTTCTATAGCAATGGGATTATGTCCCTACCTACCTATGCCTAATTTATGCAAAGGAAGAAAATAAATTCCAAAAACTTTTTAATGATGATAGTACTTCTAGAAAAAGAGGTAGTATTTAGATTTTATTACAACGTTCTACATAGATACTAGTTTGCGAAAAGACTATTATTCCCGCAACCCACTTTTCCGCAAATTTCTCCCTATATCACATTTCAATTTGTATGTCCACTTAAACTAACTTTATAACATTACTATCAGCAGGTGGATCAACTGAATTCCAAACTTTTTTCTCCAAAAGTGACAGATACTCTACATTCATAGCTTTTTGCCACCAGAGGAGTTTGATAACTTTATTGCCTACACATATGTTTGTGGCTTCTCAAAAATTCTGGTCTACATACCTATTTTATAATCGCCATATTTCGTCGGCGGTGTACCACGTGTACTGCGCATGGATCGGCAGCTGACAGACTCCTCTGTACTAGTCGCCACTTCCCCTCCAACTATAGCGCCGCCGACGTCTCGCGTCGTTTTTTCTCTCTTCCGCCTTTCCTCAGCAGAAGACTCGGCATCAGTAGAGGCCTGCTCTACCTCACTGTTGTTGCAGCAGTCATCGCCAGACTCACCATCTGTTAATTCATATAAAAATCATGTGATTTATTTATATTATATAAGACGAGAATTACGATATTCATCAATGTCAGCACATTTATTTTCAATAAAAAGTACATTAGGAATGTGCTTTTTACTATACAGAATAACCTTCCTTGGATTTATTTAATGGTTCTATAAATCGGTAACGCTGAATAACCGACAAAAATGCACAACTTTCTCTTAGCGTTCAATTTATTATGTAGACTAGACTGCGGGATTAATGAATAGGCAATGCATCCAAAAACAAAGGTTTCCTTTACAAATAGTGTGTCGGGACCACACTTCCTCAGTGTTGCTTCTGGTATTCAAATACATCTGCTGAGTACAATGCGGTAAGGTAAGCTGGTGAGCTGTTCCCTTCTTCTCTAGGAAACACTTAACACTGCCCCTATGGTAATTCAAAATCAAAACCAATGTTATCAAAACGCAGGCATTTTATATGTTACGCACTTACGTAATAATTATTTGATAAAGCAATCTTACACTTCACACATTTTCTTGAATAAATATCTAAAGTTTTGAAGAGAAAAATTATTAGTAGTAAGGGCGAGTAAGTACCTTGCATTTCCACAGCTGGAGTCTCTCATAGGGCTCCACACGTCACTATGGATGAGTTCCAAGGGTCGGCCAACACGTTTCGTAGATCTTTTCGGAGCCCGGGCCACAGGCTTTCCTTCCAGGCAGGCGCAAACTTGTTGAAATCTTCTTTGTCATCCTGAAATGAACATACCTTTAAGACAATGATACCCTAACCGTCTATGCCATAAATCAGTATTCATGTTAAGTATTATTAGACTTAACTAACTTTGCAATATTGACTTCCTGCGCTTGATGTAGGACAGTCATCGATTGCTCTTTTGCAAAACAAAACATTCATTCTATCAGTGACGTGCATAGAGGGTATGTAAAGTATATGCAAATGTTTATTTAATTTTCATTTTCATTAATTCTTCATTTTATATCATCTGCATACCCTGTACATAGCCTCAATGCACGCTACTGCATTCTATATACACCCACATAGATTAGCAGATATAACAGGCTGGTGTTGTATACTACAACTGTCATGGACAAAACACCCATCTACATTCATGATCACAACCATGCCTCTTTCACATAATTTAATAACAGAAAACAAATTTTGCAGACAACTACGGAACGTAAAAAACATTGTTTAAGGTTTTATCAAAGTTATTTATGCTGTTTACATGAATATCTGTAGAGCTCTCCAGTTTAGTCGCTCCATCATCACAAGTGATCATCCTTTTCCATCCATCACCACGGAAAGATCTGGAGCAGTCTTATTCCTAGCCAGGACTGCACGGACAATGTGATCAAAAGAGTTAGTGTTTAAAATTATACAACTTTAGGAAGTAACAGTTTCTACCCTTAGTAAAAGTTTGTTCACTGGCAATACAGTACAGCGTCGCTGGTACAGTTGCTTTCGAGTATTGTAGCAGTATACTTCAGTTAAATTGAATGTATATCCAAACCCTGTTTTA
Organism: Pararge aegeria; assembly: GCF_905163445.1. NCBI lineage: Eukaryota > Metazoa > Arthropoda > Insecta > Lepidoptera > Nymphalidae > Pararge > Pararge aegeria. Next base: position 103,476 of record NW_024396990.1, on the reverse strand, counting down.
AAGCCTATAAACACTTCAACAGCCTAGACAGTAGATCTAAAAGGAACGTTTGTAAGTGGATAAAAATCAATACAGGATTTGCGACACTAAAACGATTGCAGTAAGAAGTTTTACTAAGACCGAAAGTTTTGTTTCGATACGCGAAATCGACTACGACTGCGAGCGTGCAAATGTGCTAAGGGTAAAAAGTCTTTCCCCATCAAATAAATAAATGAAAATATCATAATAATGTACTCAAGACTCCCCAGTAAACTGGTTAAAAGTAAAAGTCTTTTAAACTGTAATAAACCACATCCGAGCATGTTCACATTGAAATTGCCTGGTCTCCCCGTCCTCCCGTGTCAAACGGATGGTAACCCCTTTAGACCCTGACCTATTACCCCCATCTCTCCCATCCCCCTTAATTCTTAAATCTAGACAGATTACGAGTCTTAGAATATCTACGTCGAGTTTGTAAACACTTATTTTTCTTCAGTTAAAGGCAAATCCGCGTAACTATTACGCACCAACGCCAACATTAATAATCAATCAAATCCAACATATTCATTAAAATTAATTTTGGTCAGAACATTTCAATTATAAGTATAGGTATTAAAGAAAATGTAGATAGAGCGAAAGTACAATCTCATGTTAAATGTTTTTAAGGAGAAGTAGAAAGCTTCTGAAATCCATTGGTTGATATTATAGTGTATTCTTAAATCTAAGTAAAAAAAAAAAAAAAAAAAAATGCATTGATAACCTCTTCCTTTATTTGAAGTCGGTTAGAACTATGAAAGAAGAAATAACCTACCCTACCCAGTAATGCGGAAGCCACTTAGGAAGAATAAGTTAAAAGTAGTTAATAATTAGTATATACAGTGGCGTGCATTGCATATATGCAAATAAGCAGTGCATACCCTACCCTCAGGGTCTTAAAGAGCCTTCAGATAGGACCATTAAAGTTTTGTAATTAAAAAAACACTAAGTAAAAAATATATGAAAGCGCCATCTAGTAATGAGCGGCCAAACTTCTAGGTCAATTGTCGCTAGACAGGCGACAGCGCAACCAGCGCGCGCGAGGCGCATAGCGTACAAAATAAAATCTTTAGCGTATATCTCTAAAAGCGTATTTTAATTTTTAACCGTAAATGCTAAACATTTACCTTTTAAAACACGTAAAAATCTCATGTTATCTATTGCAGGGTAAATCAATTATTATGAATCACTCGACATATGACGCCCTCTACTGTTGCATAGAAATATCAAATAAAATAAGCACGCCCAAAGAAAGAATCGTTCTGCTAGATGTGTGCGTGCAAGTTAGTAGTGTGTGTCGTGTAATGTTATAATCGTGCGCTTGTACTTACAAGATTAGCATCGGTCTTGTGTGAACAGTTTCATTCATAAATTCTCTATTCTCTAATTACGTGTTTCATTTTTTCTATGAATAAAATGATTTGCTTGGTTTGTTATTGTTGTTAAAGGTCATTATTCTTTTTTTAGAATTAAAAACATTATTCACAAATGTAAATACCTTTTAGTGTCTTTTAAGAAAATTAAGGATCTAATATTATCGAATTAGTCTTTCGTTTTGAAAATAATCTATGAAACCAAACGCTGTCTCAATTTTGAAAAATGAATAATTTAGGTTTTCCAGGAATCATTGGAGAGTGAGAGAGTTAACAATAAATATGGTTTCTATTTATTGTTTACATATCAAAATAAAATAGCGTTCGTACCCATACTTACAAAAAATTAAAGACATATTTTGACTAATTTCGATTGCAATATTATCATTAGCATATTCGATCGCCATTATTGTTTACCTTCGAACAATGCTGTATGGCGTTGGTGATAAATAAACGGTTCAAGTGCATAAATTCAGTAACTTATAAAAGTTTGAGCAGTGATAGTTTAATGTGTTAAGGTTAATTTATAGTTTATTCATTCATTTTATAATGAAAGCATATTCGTGCGGTCTTTGTTTGGGTTCAGTGTGCCTGGAAAAAGTACTTAGAGAAAACTTTAATTTCTATCCCTACTTATATCGTAAAATTAGAAATCATTCGCAAAGGAAGGAGTGTACCAATGTTACAAATATCCCAAAAAAAGGTGATAAAGTAACGCGTATATTTAATAATAAATATTACGAAAACTATTCTTGGCTAAGCGGCTTTGTACACACCAATCGATTAATTTGCTTTCCTTTTGTTTTATTGTCCAATATACGTAAAGTGTGGAATGATAAAGGATATTGTGATCTTAATAATTTTCATAAAAACGCTAAAAACATGATATGTTGGAAAAATATTATCATCATCAGTGTGCTTAGAAAATGCTGCCGAATGGTGTGTCATAATTTTGTGACGTAAATCAGGGTATGTACTTTTATTCAATTAGCAGTAGATAGACGATAGTATTAAATCAATCAAAAATATAACTTTCGTAAAGTAATTTGATTATAAACCGACAAACCTATCTAAAATCTAAATTTTAATTTTACTTTATGTTTGTGTTGAACACCTTGTGCATACCCTGGGTCCAAGGGCTATGCACGCCACTGAGTATATACCTTCAAAGAAGATAGCGGGCGTGTAGTTGTCCTGCGTAGTAGTCATACATAGCGCATGCCACGGATCGACCGAACCGTGCACGTACGCGACCCGACCGGCGGGTATGTTTAAACCACCGAACTCTTCATTAGTCCACTCAGCACACGCGTTCACAAACACAGAGTCAAATCTGTAACGAAGAGAAAATAATATTAAAAATTGTTCAATGTACATACTTGTTTCAGTGTTTATTTTATAACTTAAGCTTATTTAAGCGATTATTTATGAACTATTTATGAAATTTATAGCTAATAAATCTAATAGGTTGGGGAAAAAGTCTTTTCGCATTATAGTATGTATGAACATGTAATAAAATCTCTTTGGCTATACTATTTGTATCTGGCTGGTTTTGGTATCAAATTAGGAAAATGTGTGAAGATGAGTGAATCTAATGAAGAAATTCCTTTTTACCTTTTAAAATTTTACTACAAAAAAGGTAAAAATGCAACGCAAGCCGCGAAAAAAATTTGGGTTTAGCGTTTTCAATCCGGAAATTTTGATGTCAAAGATGCACCTCGCTCTGGTTAGGAGGAGCCCTATGACGGATATAATGGATGCCATTTTTGAAAAAGTGGACCAAGATGGGCAAATCAGTAGGTACAATGTAGCTGAAGAACTGGGAATTGACCACAAAACCATTTTTGACGGAGCTGATAAGAAGTGGATCATGACCGAACCATTTTTGAACTGGTGATGAGAAGTGGATCATGTACGACAAGAAAGTGCGAAAAAGGTCACGGTCAAAGGCCGATCAGGCTTCACAGACTGTGGCGAAACCCGGGTTAACTCGCAACAAGGTGACGCTGTGTGTGTAGTAGTAGGATTGGAAGGGCATTATTCATTATAAGCTGTTACCACCAGGCAGGATCATCAATTCTGAATTCTACAGCGAACAACTGATGAGATTAAAGCAAGAAGTTTAGAGAAAGCGGCCGGAATTAATCAACAGAAGAGGTGTGGTTTTTCATCATGATAACGCTAGACCTAACACATCTTTAGCCACTCAGCTAAAATTAAGATAGTTTGGCTGGGAGGTGGTAATGCATCCGCTGTATAGTCCTGACCTTACACCTTCAGATTTCCACCTGTTTCGGTCTCTTCAGAATTCTTTAGGCAGTGTCAGGTTAACATCACGAGAGGACTGCCAAAACTACTTGTCGCGGTTTTTTGATTTCAGAAACCCCAAAATTTCTATAGCAATGGGATTATGTCCCTACCTACCTATGCCTAATTTATGCAAAGGAAGAAAATAAATTCCAAAAACTTTTTAATGATGATAGTACTTCTAGAAAAAGAGGTAGTATTTAGATTTTATTACAACGTTCTACATAGATACTAGTTTGCGAAAAGACTATTATTCCCGCAACCCACTTTTCCGCAAATTTCTCCCTATATCACATTTCAATTTGTATGTCCACTTAAACTAACTTTATAACATTACTATCAGCAGGTGGATCAACTGAATTCCTAGCTTTTTGCCACCAGAGGAGTTTGATAACTTTATTGCCTACACATATGTTTGTGGCTTCTCAAAAATTCTGGTCTACATTTTATAATACATTTTATAATCGCCATATTTCGTCGGCGGTGTACCACGTGTACTGCGCATGGATCGGCAGCTGACAGACTCCTCTGTACTAGTCGCCACTTCCCCTCCAACTATAGCGCCGCCGACGTCTCGCGTCGTTTTTTCTCTCTTCCGCCTTTCCTCAGCAGAAGACTCGGCATCAGTAGAGGCCTGCTCTACCTCACTGTTGTTGCAGCAGTCATCGCCAGACTCACCATCTGTTAATTCATATAAAAATCATGTGATTTATTTATATTATATAAGACGAGAATTACGATATTCATCAATGTCAGCACATTTATTTTCAATAAAAAGTACATTAGGAATGTGCTTTTTACTATACAGAATAACCTTCCTTGGATTTATTTAATGGTTCTATAAATCGGTAACGCTGAATAACCGACAAAAATGCACAACTTTCTCTTAGCGTTCAATTTATTATGTAGACTAGACTGCGGGATTAATGAATAGGCAATGCATCCAAAAACAAAGGTTTCCTTTACAAATAGTGTGTCGGGACCACACTTCCTCAGTGTTGCTTCTGGTATTCAAATACATCTGCTGAGTACAATGCGGTAAGGTAAGCTGGTGAGCTGTTCCCTTCTTCTCTAGGAAACACTTAACACTGCCCCTATGGTAATTCAAAATCAAAACCAATGTTATCAAAACGCAGGCATTTTATATGTTACGCACTTACGTAATAATTATTTGATAAAGCAATCTTACACTTCACACATTTTCTTGAATAAATATCTAAAGTTTTGAAGAGAAAAATTATTAGTAGTAAGGGCGAGTAAGTACCTTGCATTTCCACAGCTGGAGTCTCTCATAGGGCTCCACACGTCACTATGGATGAGTTCCAAGGGTCGGCCAACACGTTTCGTAGATCTTTTCGGAGCCCGGGCCACAGGCTTTCCTTCCAGGCAGGCGCAAACTTGTTGAAATCTTCTTTGTCATCCTGAAATGAACATACCTTTAAGACAATGATACCCTAACCGTCTATGCCATAAATCAGTATTCATGTTAAGTATTATTAGACTTAACTAACTTTGCAATATTGACTTCCTGCGCTTGATGTAGGACAGTCATCGATTGCTCTTTTGCAAAACAAAACATTCATTCTATCAGTGACGTGCATAGAGGGTATGTAAAGTATATGCAAATGTTTATTTAATTTTCATTTTCATTAATTCTTCATTTTATATCATCTGCATACCCTGTACATAGCCTCAATGCACGCTACTGCATTCTATATACACCCACATAGATTAGCAGATATAACAGGCTGGTGTTGTATACTACAACTGTCATGGACAAAACACCCATCTACATTCATGATCACAACCATGCCTCTTTCACATAATTTAATAACAGAAAACAAATTTTGCAGACAACTACGGAACGTAAAAAACATTGTTTAAGGTTTTATCAAAGTTATTTATGCTGTTTACATGAATATCTGTAGAGCTCTCCAGTTTAGTCGCTCCATCATCACAAGTGATCATCCTTTTCCATCCATCACCACGGAAAGATCTGGAGCAGTCTTATTCCTAGCCAGGACTGCACGGACAATGTGATCAAAAGAGTTAGTGTTTAAAATTATACAACTTTAGGAAGTAACAGTTTCTACCCTTAGTAAAAGTTTGTTCACTGGCAATACAGTACAGCGTCGCTGGTACAGTTGCTTTCGAGTATTGTAGCAGTATACTTCAGTTAAATTGAATGTATATCCAAACCCTGTTTTAAAGCCTATAAACACTTCAACAGCCTAGACAGTAGATCTAAAAGGAACGTTTGTAAGTGGATAAAAATCAATACAGGATTTGCGACACTAAAACGATTGCAGTAAGAAGTTTTACTAAGACCGAAAGTTTTGTTTCGATACGCGAAATCGACTACGACTGCGAGCGTGCAAATGTGCTAAGGGTAAAAAGTCTTTCCCCATCAAATAAATAAATGAAAATATCATAATAATGTACTCAAGACTCCCCAGTAAACTGGTTAAAAGTAAAAGTCTTTTAAACTGTAATAAACCACATCCGAGCATGTTCACATTGAAATTGCCTGGTCTCCCCGTCCTCCCGTGTCAAACGGATGGTAACCCCTTTAGACCCTGACCTATTACCCCCATCTCTCCCATCCCCCTTAATTCTTAAATCTAGACAGATTACGAGTCTTAGAATATCTACGTCGAGTTTGTAAACACTTATTTTTCTTCAGTTAAAGGCAAATCCGCGTAACTATTACGCACCAACGCCAACATTAATAATCAATCAAATCCAACATATTCATTAAAATTAATTTTGGTCAGAACATTTCAATTATAAGTATAGGTATTAAAGAAAATGTAAATAGAGCGAAAGTACAATCTCATGTTAAATGTTTTTAAGGAGAAGTAGAAAGCTTCTGAAATCCATTGGTTGATATTATAGTGTATTCTTAAATCTAAGTAAAAAAAAAAAAAAAAAAATGCATTGATAACCTCTTCCTTTATTTGAAGTCGGTTAAAACTATGAAAGAAGAAAAAACCTACCCTACCCAGTAATGCGGAAGCCACTTAGGAAGAATAAGTTAAAAGTAGTTAATAATTAGTATATACAGTGGCGTGCATTGCATATATGCAAATAAGCAGTGCATACCCTACCCTCAGGGTCTTAAAGAGCCTTCAGATAGGACCATTAAAGTTTTGTAATTAAAAAAACACTAAGTAAAAAATATATGAAAGCGCCATCTAGTAATGAGCGGCCAAACTTCTAGGTCAATTGTCGCTAGACAGGCGACAGCGCAACCAGCGCGCGCGAGGCGCATAGCGTACAAAATAAAATCTTTAGCGTATATCTCTAAAAGCGTATTTTAATTTTTAACCGTAAATGCTAAACATTTACCTTTTAAAACACGTAAAAATCTCATGTTATCTATTGCAGGGTAAATCAATTATTATGAATCACTCGACATATGACGCCCTCTACTGTTGCATAGAAATATCAAATAAAATAAGCACGCCCAAAGAAAGAATCGTTCTGCTAGATGTGTGCGTGCAAGTTAGTAGTGTGTGTCGTGTAATGTTATAATCGTGCGCTTGTACTTACAAGATTAGCATCGGTCTTGTGTGAACAGTTTCATTCATAAATTCTCTATTCTCTAATTACGTGTTTCATTTTTTCTATGAATAAAATGATTTGCTTGGTTTGTTATTGTTGTTAAAGGTCATTATTCTTTTTTTAGAATTAAAAACATTATTCACAAATGTAAATACCTTTTAGTGTCTTTTAAGAAAATTAAGGATCTAATATTATCGAATTAGTCTTTCGTTTTGAAAATAATCTATGAAACCAAACGCTGTCTCAATTTTGAAAAATGAATAATTTAGGTTTTCCAGGAATCATTGGAGAGTGAGAGAGTTAACAATAAATATGGTTTCTATTTATTGTTTACATATCAAAATAAAATAGCGTTCGTACCCATACTTACAAAAAATTAAAGACATATTTTGACTAATTTCGATTGCAATATTATCATTAGCATATTCGATCGCCATTATTGTTTACCTTCGAACAATGCTGTATGGCGTTGGTGATAAATAAACGGTTCAAGTGCATAAATTCAGTAACTTATAAAAGTTTGAGCAGTGATAGTTTAATGTGTTAAGGTTAATTTATAGTTTATTCATTCATTTTATAATGAAAGCATATTCGTGCGGTCTTTGTTTGGGTTCAGTGTGCCTGGAAAAAGTACTTAGAGAAAACTTTAATTTCTATCCCTACTTATATCGTAAAATTAGAAATCATTCGCAAAGGAAGGAGTGTACCAATGTTACAAATATCCCAAAAAAAGGTGATAAAGTAACGCGTATATTTAATAATAAATATTACGAAAACTATTCTTGGCTAAGCGGCTTTGTACACACCAATCGATTAATTTGCTTTCCTTTTGTTTTATTGTCCAATATACGTAAAGTGTGGAATGATAAAGGATATTGTGATCTTAATAATTTTCATAAAAACGCTAAAAACATGATATGTTGGAAAAATATTATCATCATCAGTGTGCTTAGAAAATGCTGCCGAATGGTGTGTCATAATTTTGTGACGTTAATCAGGGTATGTACTTTTATTCAATTAGCAGTAGATAGACGATAGTATTAAATCAATCAAAAATATAACTTTCGTAAAGTAATTTGATTATAAACCGACATACCTATCTAAAATCTAAATTTTAATTTTACTTTATGTTTGTGTTGAACACCTTGTGCATACCCTGGGTCCAAGGGCTATGCACGCCACTGAGTATATACCTTCAAAGAAGATAGCGGGCGTGTAGTTGTCCTGCGTAGTAGTCATACATAGCGCATGCCACGGATCGACCGAACCGTGCACGTACGCGACCCGACCGGCGGGTATGTTTAAACCACCGAACTCTTCATTAGTCCACTCAGCACACGCGTTCACAAACACAGAGTCAAATCTGTAACGAAGAGAAAATAATATTAAAAATTGTTCAATGTACATACTTGTTTCAGTGTTTATTTTATAACTTAAGCTTATTTAAGCGATTATTTATGAACTATTTATGAAATTTATAGCTAATAAATCTAATAGGTTGGGGAAAAAGTCTTTTCGCATTATAGTATGTATGAACATGTAATAAAATCTCTTTGGCTATACTATTTGTATCTGGCTGGTTTTGGTATCAAATTAGGAAAATGTGTGAAGATGAGTGAATCTAATGAAGAAATTCCTTTTTACCTTTTAAAATTTTACTACAAAAAAGGTAAAAATGCAACGCAAGCCGCGAAAAAAATTTGGGTTTAGCGTTTTCAATCCGGAAATTTTGATGTCAAAGATGCACCTCGCTCTGGTTAGGAGGAGCCCTATGACGGATATAATGGATGCCATTTTTGAAAAAGTGGACCAAGATGGGCAAATCAGTAGGTACAATGTAGCTGAAGAACTGGGAATTGACCACAAAACCATTTTTGACGGAGCTGATAAGAAGTGGATCATGACCGAACCATTTTTGAACTGGTGATGAGAAGTGGATCATGTACGACAAGAAAGTGCGAAAAAGGTCACGGTCAAAGGCCGATCAGGCTTCACAGACTGTGGCGAAACCCGGGTTAACTCGCAACAAGGTGACGCTGTGTGTGTAGTAGTAGGATTGGAAGGGCATTATTCATTATAAGCTGTTACCACCAGGCAGGATCATCAATTCTGAATTCTACTGCGAACAACTGATGAGATTAAAGCAAGAAGTTTAGAGAAAGCGGCCGGAATTAATCAACAGAAGAGGTGTGGTTTTTCATCATGATAACGCTAGACCTAACACATCTTTAGCCACTCAGCTAAAATTAAGATAGTTTGGCTGGGAGGTGGTAATGCATCCGCTGTATAGTCCTGACCTTACACCTTCAGATTTCCACCTGTTTCGGTCTCTTCAGAATTCTTTAGGCAGTGTCAGGTTAACATCACGAGAGGACTGCCAAAACTACTTGTCGCGGTTTTTTGATTTCAGAAACCCCAAAATTTCTATAGCAATGGGATTATGTCCCTACCTACCTATGCCTAATTTATGCAAAGGAAGAAAATAAATTCCAAAAACTTTTTAATGCTGATAGTACTTCTAGAAAAAGAGGTAGTATTTAGATTTTATTACAACGTTCTACATAGATACTAGTTTGCGAAAAGACTATTATTCCCGCAACCCACTTTTCCGCAAATTTCTCCCTATATCACATTTCAATTTGTATGTCCACTTAAACTAACTTTATAACATTACTATCAGCAGGTGGATCAACTGAATTCCAAACTTTTTTCTCCAAAAGTGACAGATACTCTACATTCATAGCTTTTTGCCACCAGAGGAGTTTGATAACTTTATTGCCTACACATATGTTTGTGGCTTCTCAAAAATTCTGGTCTACATACCTATTTTATAATCGCCATATTTCGTCGGCGGTGTACCACGTGTACTGCGCATGGATCGGCAGCTGACAGACTCCTCTGTACTAGTCGCCACTTCCCCTCCAACTATAGCGCCGCCGACGTCTCGCGTCGTTTTTTCTCTCTTCCGCCTTTCCTCAGCAGAAGACTCTGCATCAGTAGAGGCCTGCTCTACCTCACTGTTGTTGCAGCAGTCATCGCCAGACTCACCATCTGTTAATTCATATAAAAATCATGTGATTTATTTATATTATATAAGACGAGAATTACGATATTCATCAATGTCAGCACATTTATTTTCAATAAAAAGTACATTAGGAATGTGCTTTTTACTATACAGAATAACCTTCCTTGGATTTATTTAATGGTTCTATAAATCGGTAACGCTGAATAACCGACAAAAATGCACAACTTTCTCTTAGCGTTCAATTTATTATGTAGACTAGACTGCGGGATTAATGAATAGGCAATGCATCCAAAAACAAAGGTTTCCTTTACAAATAGTGTGTCGGGACCACACTTCCTCAGTGTTGCTTCTGGTATTCAAATACATCTGCTGAGTACAATGCGGTAAGGTAAGCTGGTGAGCTGTTCCCTTCTTCTCTAGGAAACACTTAACACTGCCCCTATGGTAATTCAAAATCAAAACCAATGTTATCAAAACGCAGGCATTTTATATGTTACGCACTTACGTAATAATTATTTGATAAAGCAATCTTACACTTCACACATTTTCTTGAATAAATATCTAAAGTTTTGAAGAGAAAAATTATTAGTAGTAAGGGCGAGTAAGTACCTTGCATTTCCACAGCTGGAGTCTCTCATAGGGCTCCACACGTCACTATGGATGAGTTCCAAGGGTCGGCCAACACGTTTCGTAGATCTTTTCGGAGCCCGGGCCACAGGCTTTCCTTCCAGGCAGGCGCAAACTTGTTGAAATCTTCTTTGTCATCCTGAAATGAACATACCTTTAAGACAATGATACCCTAACCGTCTATGCCATAAATCAGTATTCATGTTAAGTATTATTAGACTTAACTAACTTTGCAATATTGACTTCCTGCGCTTGATGTAGGACAGTCATCGATTGCTCTTTTGCAAAACAAAACATTCATTCTATCAGTGACGTGCATAGAGGGTATGTAAAGTATATGCAAATGTTTATTTAATTTTCATTTTCATTAATTCTTCATTTTATATCATCTGCATACCCTGTACATAGCCTCAATGCACGCTACTGCATTCTATATACACCCACATAGATTAGCAGATATAACAGGCTGGTGTTGTATACTACAACTGTCATGGACAAAACACCCATCTACATTCATGATCACAACCATGCCTCTTTCACATAATTTAATAACAGAAAACAAATTTTGCAGACAACTACGGAACGTAAAAAACATTGTTTAAGGTTTTATCAAAGTTATTTATGCTGTTTACATGAATATCTGTAGAGCTCTCCAGTTTAGTCGCTCCATCATCACAAGTGATCATCCTTTTCCATCCATCACCACGGAAAGATCTGGAGCAGTCTTATTCCTAGCCAGGACTGCACGGACAATGTGATCAAAAGAGTTAGTGTTTAAAATTATACAACTTTAGGAAGTAACAGTTTCTACCCTTAGTAAAAGTTTGTTCACTGGCAATACAGTACAGCGTCGCTGGTACAGTTGCTTTCGAGTATTGTAGCAGTATACTTCAGTTAAATTGAATGTATATCCAAACCCTGTTTTAAAGCCTATAAACACTTCAACAGCCTAGACAGTAGATCTAAAAGGAACGTTTGTAAGTGGATAAAAATCAATACAGGATTTGCGACACTAAAACGATTGCAGTAAGAAGTTTTACTAAGACCGAAAGTTTTGTTTCGATACGCGAAATCGACTACGACTGCGAGCGTGCAAATGTGCTAAGGGTAAAAAGTCTTTCCCCATCAAATAAATAAATGAAAATATCATAATAATGTACTCAAGACTCCCCAGTAAACTGGTTAAAAGTAAAAGTCTTTTAAACTGTAATAAACCACATCCGAGCATGTTCACATTGAAATTGCCTGGTCTCCCCGTCCTCCCGTGTCAAACGGATGGTAACCCCTTTAGACCCTGACCTATTACCCCCATCTCTCCCATCCCCCTTAATTCTTAAATCTAGACAGATTACGAGTCTTAGAATATCTACGTCGAGTTTGTAAACACTTATTTTTCTCCAGTTAAAGGCAAATCCGCGTAACTATTACGCACCAACGCCAACATTAATAATCAATCAAATCCAACATATTCATTAAAATTAATTTTGGTCAGAACATTTCAATTATAAGTATAGGTATTAAAGAAAATGTAGATAGAGCGAAAGTACAATCTCATGTTAAATGTTTTTAAGGAGAAGTAGAAAGCTTCTGAAATCCATTGGTTGATATTATAGTGTATTCTTAAATCTAAGTAAAAAAAAAAAAAAAAAATGCATTGATAACCTCTTCCTTTATTTGTAGTCGGTTAGAACTATGAAAGAAGAAATAACCTACCCTACCCAGTAATGCGGAAGCCACTTAGGAAGAATAAGTTAAAAGTAGTTAATAATTAGTATATACAGTGGCGTGCATTGCATATATGCAAATAAGCAGTGCATACCCTACCCTCAGGGTCTTAAAGAGCCTTCAGATAGGACCATTAAAGTTTTGTAATTAAAAAAACACTAAGTAAAAAATATATGAAAGCGCCATCTAGTAATGAGCGGCCAAACTTCTAGGTCAATTGTCGCTAGACAGGCGACAGCGCAACCAGCGCGCGCGAGGCGCATAGCGTACAAAATAAAATCTTTAGCGTATATCTCTAAAAGCGTATTTTAATTTTTAACCGTAAATGCTAAACATTTACCTTTTAAAACACGTAAAAATCTCATGTTATCTATTGCAGGGTAAATCAATTATTATGAATCACTCGACATATGACGCCCTCTACTGTTGCATAGAAATATCAAATAAAATAAGCACGCCCAAAGAAAGAATCGTTCTGCTAGATGTGTGCGTGCAAGTTAGTAGTGTGTGTCGTGTAATGTTATAATCGTGCGCTTGTACTTACAAGATTAGCATCGGTCTTGTGTGAACAGTTTCATTCATAAATTCTCTATTCTCTAATTACGTGTTTCATTTTTTCTATGAATAAAATGATTTGCTTGGTTTGTTATTGTTGTTAAAGGTCATTATTCTTTTTTTAGAATTAAAAACATTATTCACAAATGTAAATACCTTTTAGTGTCTTTTAAGAAAATTAAGGATCTAATATTATCGAATTAGTCTTTCGTTTTGAAAATAATCTATGAAACCAAACGCTGTCTCAATTTTGAAAAATGAATAATTTAGGTTTTCCAGGAATCATTGGAGAGTGAGAGAGTTAACAATAAATATGGTTTCTATTTATTGTTTACATATCAAAATAAAATAGCGTTCGTACCCATACTTACAAAAAATTAAAGACATATTTTGACTAATTTCGATTGCAATATTATCATTAGCATATTCGATCGCCATTATTGTTTACCTTCGAACAATGCTGTATGGCGTTGGTGATAAATAAACGGTTCAAGTGCATAAATTCAGTAACTTATAAAAGTTTGAGCAGTGATAGTTTAATGTGTTAAGGTTAATTTATAGTTTATTCATTCATTTTATAATGAAAGCATATTCGTGCGGTCTTTGTTTGGGTTCAGTGTGCCTGGAAAAAGTACTTAGAGAAAACTTTAATTTCTATCCCTACTTATATCGTAAAATTAGAAATCATTCGCAAAGGAAGGAGTGTACCAATGTTACAAATATCCCAAAAAAAGGTGATAAAGTAACGCGTATATTTAATAATAAATATTACGAAAACTATTCTTGGCTAAGCGGCTTTGTACACACCAATCGATTAATTTGCTTTCCTTTTGTTTTATTGTCCAATATACGTAAAGTGTGGAATGATAAAGGATATTGTGATCTTAATAATTTTCATAAAAACGCTAAAAACATGATATGTTGGAAAAATATTATCATCATCAGTGTGCTTAGAAAATGCTGCCGAATGGTGTGTCATAATTTTGTGACGTTAATCAGGGTATGTACTTTTATTCAATTAGCAGTAGATAGACGATAGTATTAAATCAATCAAAAATATAACTTTCGTAAAGTAATTTGATTATAAACCGACATACCTATCTAAAATCTAAATTTTAATTTTACTTTATGTTTGTGTTGAACACCTTGTGCATACCCTGGGTCCAAGGGCTATGCACGCCACTGAGTATATACCTTCAAAGAAGATAGCGGGCGTGTAGTTGTCCTGCGTAGTAGTCATACATAGCGCATGCCACGGATCGACCGAACCGTGCACGTACGCGACCCGACCGGCGGGTATGTTTAAACCACCGAACTCTTCATTAGTCCACTCAGCACACGCGTTCACAAACACAGAGTCAAATCTGTAACGAAGAGAAAATAATATTAAAAATTGTTCAATGTACATACTTGTTTCAGTGTTTATTTTATAACTTAAGCTTATTTAAGCGATTATTTATGAACTATTTATGAAATTTATAGCTAATAAATCTAATAGGTTGGGGAAAAAGTCTTTTCGCATTATAGTATGTATGAACATGTAATAAAATCTCTTTGGCTATACTATTTGTATCTGGCTGGTTTTGGTATCAAATTAGGAAAATGTGTGAAGATGAGTGAATCTAATGAAGAAATTCCTTTTTACCTTTTAAAATTTTACTACAAAAAAGGTAAAAATGCAACGCAAGCCGCGAAAAAAATTTGGGTTTAGCGTTTTCAATCCGGAAATTTTGATGTCAAAGATGCACCTCGCTCTGGTTAGGAGGAGCCCTATGACGGATATAATGGATGCCATTTTTGAAAAAGTGGACCAAGATGGGCAAATCAGTAGGTACAATGTAGCTGAAGAACTGGGAATTGACCACAAAACCATTTTTGACGGAGCTGATAAGAAGTGGATCATGACCGAACCATTTTTGAACTGGTGATGAGAAGTGGATCATGTACGACAAGAAAGTGCGAAAAAGGTCACGGTCAAAGGCCGATCAGGCTTCACAGACTGTGGCGAAACCCGGGTTAACTCGCAACAAGGTGACGCTGTGTGTGTAGTAGTAGGATTGGAAGGGCATTATTCATTATAAGCTGTTACCACCAGGCAGGATCATCAATTCTGAATTCTACAGCGAACAACTGATGAGATTAAAGCAAGAAGTTTAGAGAAAGCGGCCGGAATTAATCAACAGAAGAGGTGTGGTTTTTCATCATGATAACGCTAGACCTAACACATCTTTAGCCACTCAGCTAAAATTAAGATAGTTTGGCTGGGAGGTGGTAATGCATCCGCTGTATAGTCCTGACCTTACACCTTCAGATTTCCACCTGTTTCGGTCTCTTCAGAATTCTTTAGGCAGTGTCAGGTTAACATCACGAGAGGACTGCCAAAACTACTTGTCGCGGTTTTTTGATTTCAGAAACCCCAAAATTTCTATAGCAATGGGATTATGTCCCTACCTACCTATGCCTAATTTATGCAAAGGAAGAAAATAAATTCCAAAAACTTTTTAATGATGATAGTACTTCTAGAAAAAGAGGTAGTATTTAGATTTTATTACAACGTTCTACATAGATACTAGTTTGCGAAAAGACTATTATTCCCGCAACCCACTTTTCCGCAAATTTCTCCCTATATCACATTTCAATTTGTATGTCCACTTAAACTAACTTTATAACATTACTATCAGCAGGTGGATCAACTGAATTCCAAACTTTTTTCTCCAAAAGTGACAGATACTCTACATTCATAGCTTTTTGCCACCAGAGGAGTTTGATAACTTTATTGCCTACACATATGTTTGTGGCTTCTCAAAAATTCTGGTCTACATACCTATTTTATAATCGCCATATTTCGTCGGCGGTGTACCACGTGTACTGCGCATGGATCGGCAGCTGACAGACTCCTCTGTACTAGTCGCCACTTCCCCTCCAACTATAGCGCCGCCGACGTCTCGCGTCGTTTTTTCTCTCTTCCGCCTTTCCTCAGCAGAAGACTCGGCATCAGTAGAGGCCTGCTCTACCTCACTGTTGTTGCAGCAGTCATCGCCAGACTCACCATCTGTTAATTCATATAAAAATCATGTGATTTATTTATATTATATAAGACGAGAATTACGATATTCATCAATGTCAGCACATTTATTTTCAATAAAAAGTACATTAGGAATGTGCTTTTTACTATACAGAATAACCTTCCTTGGATTTATTTAATGGTTCTATAAATCGGTAACGCTGAATAACCGACAAAAATGCACAACTTTCTCTTAGCGTTCAATTTATTATGTAGACTAGACTGCGGGATTAATGAATAGGCAATGCATCCAAAAACAAAGGTTTCCTTTACAAATAGTGTGTCGGGACCACACTTCCTCAGTGTTGCTTCTGGTATTCAAATACATCTGCTGAGTACAATGCGGTAAGGTAAGCTGGTGAGCTGTTCCCTTCTTCTCTAGGAAACACTTAACACTGCCCCTATGGTAATTCAAAATCAAAACCAATGTTATCAAAACGCAGGCATTTTATATGTTACGCACTTACGTAATAATTATTTGATAAAGCAATCTTACACTTCACACATTTTCTTGAATAAATATCTAAAGTTTTGAAGAGAAAAATTATTAGTAGTAAGGGCGAGTAAGTACCTTGCATTTCCACAGCTGGAGTCTCTCATAGGGCTCCACACGTCACTATGGATGAGTTCCAAGGGTCGGCCAACACGTTTCGTAGATCTTTTCGGAGCCCGGGCCACAGGCTTTCCTTCCAGGCAGGCGCAAACTTGTTGAAATCTTCTTTGTCATCCTGAAATGAACATACCTTTAAGACAATGATACCCTAACCGTCTATGCCATAAATCAGTATTCATGTTAAGTATTATTAGACTTAACTAACTTTGCAATATTGACTTCCTGCGCTTGATGTAGGACAGTCATCGATTGCTCTTTTGCAAAACAAAACATTCATTCTATCAGTGACGTGCATAGAGGGTATGTAAAGTATATGCAAATGTTTATTTAATTTTCATTTTCATTAATTCTTCATTTTATATCATCTGCATACCCTGTACATAGCCTCAATGCACGCTACTGCATTCTATATACACCCACATAGATTAGCAGATATAACAGGCTGGTGTTGTATACTACAACTGTCATGGACAAAACACCCATCTACATTCATGATCACAACCATGCCTCTTTCACATAATTTAATAACAGAAAACAAATTTTGCAGACAACTACGGAACGTAAAAAACATTGTTTAAGGTTTTATCAAAGTTATTTATGCTGTTTACATGAATATCTGTAGAGCTCTCCAGTTTAGTCGCTCCATCATCACAAGTGATCATCCTTTTCCATCCATCACCACGGAAAGATCTGGAGCAGTCTTATTCCTAGCCAGGACTGCACGGACAATGTGATCAAAAGAGTTAGTGTTTAAAATTATACAACTTTAGGAAGTAACAGTTTCTACACTTAGTAAAAGTTTGTTCACTGGCAATACAGTACAGCGTCGCTGGTACAGTTGCTTTCGAGTATTGTAGCAGTATACTTCAGTTAAATTGAATGTATATCCAAACCCTGTTTTAAAGCCTATAAACACTTCAACAGCCTAGACAGTAGATCTAAAAGGAACGTTTGTAAGTGGATAAAAATCAATACAGGATTTGCGACACTAAAACGATTGCAGTAAGAAGTTTTACTAAGACCGAAAGTTTTGTTTCGATACGCGAAATCGACTACGACTGCGAGCGTGCAAATGTGCTAAGGGTAAAAAGTCTTTCCCCATCAAATAAATAAATGAAAATATCATAATAATGTACTCAAGACTCCCCAGTAAACTGGTTAAAAGTAAAAGTCTTTTAAACTGTAATAAACCACATCCGAGCATGTTCACATTGAAATTGCCTGGTCTCCCCGTCCTCCCGTGTCAAACGGATGGTAACCCCTTTAGACCCTGACCTATTACCCCCATCTCTCCCATCCCCCTTAATTCTTAAATCTAGACAGATTACGAGTCTTAGAATATCTACGTCGAGTTTGTAAACACTTATTTTTCTTCAGTTAAAGGCAAATCCGCGTAACTATTACGCACCAACGCCAACATTAATAATCAATCAAATCCAACATATTCATTAAAATTAATTTTGGTCAGAACATTTCAATTATAAGTATAGGTATTAAAGAAAATGTAGATAGAGCGAAAGTACAATCTCATGTTAAATGTTTTTAAGGAGAAGTAGAAAGCTTCTGAAATCCATTGGTTGATATTATAGTGTATTCTTAAATCTAAGTAAAAAAAAAAAAAAAAAAATGCATTGATAACCTCTTCCTTTATTTGAAGTCGGTTAGAACTATGAAAGAAGAAATAACCTACCCTACCCAGTAATGCGGAAGCCACTTAGGAAGAATAAGTTAAAAGTAGTTAATAATTAGTATATACAGTGGCGTGCATTGCATATATGCAAATAAGCAGTGCATACCCTACCCTCAGGGTCTTAAAGAGCCTTCAGATAGGACCATTAAAGTTTTGTAATTAAAAAAACACTAAGTAAAAAATATATGAAAGCGCCATCTAGTAATGAGCGGCCAAACTTCTAGGTCAATTGTCGCTAGACAGGCGACAGCGCAACCAGCGCGCGCGAGGCGCATAGCGTACAAAATAAAATCTTTAGCGTATATCTCTAAAAGCGTATTTTAATTTTTAACCGTAAATGCTAAACATTTACCTTTTAAAACACGTAAAAATCTCATGTTATCTATTGCAGGGTAAATCAATTATTATGAATCACTCGACATATGACGCCCTCTACTGTTGCATAGAAATATCAAATAAAATAAGCACGCCCAAAGAAAGAATCGTTCTGCTAGATGTGTGCGTGCAAGTTAGTAGTGTGTGTCGTGTAATGTTATAATCGTGCGCTTGTACTTACAAGATTAGCATCGGTCTTGTGTGAACAGTTTCATTCATAAATTCTCTATTCTCTAATTACGTGTTTCATTTTTTCTATGAATAAAATGATTTGCTTGGTTTGTTATTGTTGTTAAAGGTCATTATTCTTTTTTTAGAATTAAAAACATTATTCACAAATGTAAATACCTTTTAGTGTCTTTTAAGAAAATTAAGGATCTAATATTATCGAATTAGTCTTTCGTTTTGAAAATAATCTATGAAACCAAACGCTGTCTCAATTTTGAAAAATGAATAATTTAGGTTTTCCAGGAATCATTGGAGAGTGAGAGAGTTAACAATAAATATGGTTTCTATTTATTGTTTACATATCAAAATAAAATAGCGTTCGTACCCATACTTACAAAAAATTAAAGACATATTTTGACTAATTTCGATTGCAATATTATCATTAGCATATTCGATCGCCATTATTGTTTACCTTCGAACAATGCTGTATGGCGTTGGTGATAAATAAACGGTTCAAGTGCATAAATTCAGTAACTTATAAAAGTTTGAGCAGTGATAGTTTAATGTGTTAAGGTTAATTTATAGTTTATTCATTCATTTTATAATGAAAGCATATTCGTGCGGTCTTTGTTTGGGTTCAGTGTGCCTGGAAAAAGTACTTAGAGAAAACTTTAATTTCTATCCCTACTTATATCGTAAAATTAGAAAT
This sequence comes from Pararge aegeria, assembly GCF_905163445.1. NCBI lineage: Eukaryota > Metazoa > Arthropoda > Insecta > Lepidoptera > Nymphalidae > Pararge > Pararge aegeria. The sequence goes on along the minus strand of NW_024396990.1, from coordinate 83,666 downwards.
CATTCGCAAAGGAAGGAGTGTACCAATGTTACAAATATCCCAAAAAAAGGTGATAAAGTAACGCGTATATTTAATAATAAATATTACGAAAACTATTCTTGGCTAAGCGGCTTTGTACACACCAATCGATTAATTTGCTTTCCTTTTGTTTTATTGTCCAATATACGTAAAGTGTGGAATGATAAAGGATATTGTGATCTTAATAATTTTCATAAAAACGCTAAAAACATGATATGTTGGAAAAATATTATCATCATCAGTGTGCTTAGAAAATGCTGCCGAATGGTGTGTCATAATTTTGTGACGTTAATCAGGGTATGTACTTTTATTCAATTAGCAGTAGATAGACGATAGTATTAAATCAATCAAAAATATAACTTTCGTAAAGTAATTTGATTATAAACCGACATACCTATCTAAAATCTAAATTTTAATTTTACTTTATGTTTGTGTTGAACACCTTGTGCATACCCTGGGTCCAAGGGCTATGCACGCCACTGAGTATATACCTTCAAAGAAGATAGCGGGCGTGTAGTTGTCCTGCGTAGTAGTCATACATAGCGCATGCCACGGATCGACCGAACCGTGCACGTACGCGACCCGACCGGCGGGTATGTTTAAACCACCGAACTCTTCATTAGTCCACTCAGCACACGCGTTCACAAACACAGAGTCAAATCTGTAACGAAGAGAAAATAATATTAAAAATTGTTCAATGTACATACTTGTTTCAGTGTTTATTTTATAACTTAAGCTTATTTAAGCGATTATTTATGAACTATTTATGAAATTTATAGCTAATAAATCTAATAGGTTGGGGAAAAAGTCTTTTCGCATTATAGTATGTATGAACATGTAATAAAATCTCTTTGGCTATACTATTTGTATCTGGCTGGTTTTGGTATCAAATTAGGAAAATGTGTGAAGATGAGTGAATCTAATGAAGAAATTCCTTTTTACCTTTTAAAATTTTACTACAAAAAAGGTAAAAATGCAACGCAAGCCGCGAAAAAAATTTGGGTTTAGCGTTTTCAATCCGGAAATTTTGATGTCAAAGATGCACCTCGCTCTGGTTAGGAGGAGCCCTATGACGGATATAATGGATGCCATTTTTGAAAAAGTGGACCAAGATGGGCAAATCAGTAGGTACAATGTAGCTGAAGAACTGGGAATTGACCACAAAACCATTTTTGACGGAGCTGATAAGAAGTGGATCATGACCGAACCATTTTTGAACTGGTGATGAGAAGTGGATCATGTACGACAAGAAAGTGCGAAAAAGGTCACGGTCAAAGGCCGATCAGGCTTCACAGACTGTGGCGAAACCCGGGTTAACTCGCAACAAGGTGACGCTGTGTGTGTAGTAGTAGGATTGGAAGGGCATTATTCATTATAAGCTGTTACCACCAGGCAGGATCATCAATTCTGAATTCTACAGCGAACAACTGATGAGATTAAAGCAAGAAGTTTAGAGAAAGCGGCCGGAATTAATCAACAGAAGAGGTGTGGTTTTTCATCATGATAACGCTAGACCTAACACATCTTTAGCCACTCAGCTAAAATTAAGATAGTTTGGCTGGGAGGTGGTAATGCATCCGCTGTATAGTCCTGACCTTACACCTTCAGATTTCCACCTGTTTCGGTCTCTTCAGAATTCTTTAGGCAGTGTCAGGTTAACATCACGAGAGGACTGCCAAAACTACTTGTCGCGGTTTTTTGATTTCAGAAACCCCAAAATTTCTATAGCAATGGGATTATGTCCCTACCTACCTATGCCTAATTTATGCAAAGGAAGAAAATAAATTCCAAAAACTTTTTAATGATGATAGTACTTCTAGAAAAAGAGGTAGTATTTAGATTTTATTACAACGTTCTACATAGATACTAGTTTGCGAAAAGACTATTATTCCCGCAACCCACTTTTCCGCAAATTTCTCCCTATATCACATTTCAATTTGTATGTCCACTTAAACTAACTTTATAACATTACTATCAGCAGGTGGATCAACTGAATTCCAAACTTTTTTCTCCAAAAGTGACAGATACTCTACATTCATAGCTTTTTGCCACCAGAGGAGTTTGATAACTTTATTGCCTACACATATGTTTGTGGCTTCTCAAAAATTCTGGTCTACATACCTATTTTATAATCGCCATATTTCGTCGGCGGTGTACCACGTGTACTGCGCATGGATCGGCAGCTGACAGACTCCTCTGTACTAGTCGCCACTTCCCCTCCAACTATAGCGCCGCCGACGTCTCGCGTCGTTTTTTCTCTCTTCCGCCTTTCCTCAGCAGAAGACTCGGCATCAGTAGAGGCCTGCTCTACCTCACTGTTGTTGCAGCAGTCATCGCCAGACTCACCATCTGTTAATTCATATAAAAATCATGTGATTTATTTATATTATATAAGACGAGAATTACGATATTCATCAATGTCAGCACATTTATTTTCAATAAAAAGTACATTAGGAATGTGCTTTTTACTATACAGAATAACCTTCCTTGGATTTATTTAATGGTTCTATAAATCGGTAACGCTGAATAACCGACAAAAATGCACAACTTTCTCTTAGCGTTCAATTTATTATGTAGACTAGACTGCGGGATTAATGAATAGGCAATGCATCCAAAAACAAAGGTTTCCTTTACAAATAGTGTGTCGGGACCACACTTCCTCAGTGTTGCTTCTGGTATTCAAATACATCTGCTGAGTACAATGCGGTAAGGTAAGCTGGTGAGCTGTTCCCTTCTTCTCTAGGAAACACTTAACACTGCCCCTATGGTAATTCAAAATCAAAACCAATGTTATCAAAACGCAGGCATTTTATATGTTACGCACTTACGTAATAATTATTTGATAAAGCAATCTTACACTTCACACATTTTCTTGAATAAATATCTAAAGTTTTGAAGAGAAAAATTATTAGTAGTAAGGGCGAGTAAGTACCTTGCATTTCCACAGCTGGAGTCTCTCATAGGGCTCCACACGTCACTATGGATGAGTTCCAAGGGTCGGCCAACACGTTTCGTAGATCTTTTCGGAGCCCGGGCCACAGGCTTTCCTTCTAGGCAGGCGCAAACTTGTTGAAATCTTCTTTGTCATCCTGAAATGAACATACCTTTAAGACAATGATACCCTAACCGTCTATGCCATAAATCAGTATTCATGTTAAGTATTATTAGACTTAACTAACTTTGCAATATTGACTTCCTGCGCTTGATGTAGGACAGTCATCGATTGCTCTTTTGCAAAACAAAACATTCATTCTATCAGTGACGTGCATAGAGGGTATGTAAAGTATATGCAAATGTTTATTTAATTTTCATTTTCATTAATTCTTCATTTTATATCATCTGCATACCCTGTACATAGCCTCAATGCACGCTACTGCATTCTATATACACCCACATAGATTAGCAGATATAACAGGCTGGTGTTGTATATGTCGGCGATACGCCAGGGTTTTCACGCTCGGTGTCCATTATAATAAAATAACTCACAAAATATCACGTAGTTTATTTTCGCACAATTGCTAGTATAGAACAGAGACGATTTACATAAATTAAACGCTTTTATAGTTTCCTTACAATGGCTAAAACGGATATAGCAAATACAACTTCTTTTGAAACAAACAAATAAAATTAGGTACTGCAAAATAATTCTTAAAATATTCCTTAATATTTATAATAAATGTTTAATCAATTTAAATTACTTAAAATGATTAATCATTTATATAATACAGAGATTTGTTCATTTAATTGCAACAAACATTAGTCAGTCTAAAGATGGCGCTGCAGGCCAGATTTAAAATGAATTAAAGAAAGACTTATTGCATAAAATAATAAAGTTTGATACAGAATAATGATATTAATTCTATAAGATATTAATTTGAACATTTTCACAGTAAATAAAGTAGTTTAACAATAAATGGAACATCAAACATCTTTAAAACATTCAAACAGTCAAAACAGTGTCTATTAAATATCAGGCCCTAATAAGTAGCGGTTTCATGTTTACAAATAACTATTTGAATTTAAATCCGATATATTTCAGATATTTTTATAATAAAATATTCACTTTAACGATAAACTAAAACGTAAATATCAATAGTCGCCAATTATTGCCGACAGGTGGCGATTTGCGCCCATATATTCAAATTCAAATTCAAATTCAAATTCATTTAGTTCAAGTAGGCCTACTTTATAAGCACTTTTGAAACGTCAAGTATGCATGTTTGTGTGACTCTACCACCGGTTCGGAAAGCAGATTCTACCGAGAAGAGCCGGCAAGAAACTCAGTAGTTGCTCTTTTCCAACATCAACATTTACAATCATTTTGCTATCTTGCGGGAGATGAGAGCGAGGCTGGCTGCTTCCATTCTACCTTGTCATTGAGGAATTCATCAAATGTATAGTAACCTCGCTGTACTAGATGCGTTTTTACACATTTTTTAAATGTATGCATTGGTAGGTCAAGAATTTCCTTAGGAATCATGTTGTAAAAGCGTATACTCAACCCCACAAAGGAGTTCTGCACCTTTCGCAGACGATATGCAGATATCACTAATTTATGACCGTTTCTGGTAAGTCGATTGTTAATTTCAGCTTTTGATTTATAAAGAGTAATATTTTGCCTCACAAAGACTATATTACTATAAATGTATTGCGAAGCTACTGTAAGAATACCTATTTGTTTAAATTTTTCACGAAGCGATTCGCGTGATCCAAGTTTATATATTGATCGTACGGCTCTTTTCTGTAGTATAAATATACTTTCAATATCTGCAGCTTTTCCCCACAGCAAGATCCCATAGGACATAATACTGTGAAAGTATGCGAAATAAACAAGCCTAGCTGTTTCAACATCGGTAAGCTGTCTAATTTTCCTGATTGCATATGCAGCCGAGCTGAGTTTACTCGCTAGGCTTTCTATATGGGTACCCCACTGTAGCTTACAATCTAAGGTCACTCCTAGAAAAACAGTGGAGTTTTCTATTTCAAGTGTTTCTCCATTTATTATGATGTTTTTATCAATTTTTTTTACGTTAGGCAAAACAAATTCCAAACACTTAGTTTTTTTTGCATTTAAAAGTAAGTTATTAACAGTAAACCAGTCTGACACATGTGACAAAGCACGGTTTACGTCGTCAAAATTATCTTTGTTTCTATCAGTCTTAAAAATGAGAGATGTATCATCTGCAAACAGTACAATCTCACAAGTGCCCCTGACATGGTGTGGCAGATCATTTATATACACCAGAAACAATAAGGGACCCAAAATTGAGCCTTGTGGGACACCCATTAAGGCAGACGATCCCTTAGACTTTATGTCTTTTACGCATACCCTTTGAACTCTATCACTTAGATAAGAGGCAATTAAATTGAGTGCAACGTTTTTGATGCCATAGTGGCTTAGTTTTAATAACAACGTTTTGTGTTCAACGCAATCGAATGCTTTGGACAGATCACAGAAAACACCAATGGCATTCTGCGAACGTTCCCAGGCATCGTAAATATGCTTTATGAGTCTTGCGCCTGCATCCGTTGTACTACGACCTTTAGTGAAGCCGTACTGCTCCGGATGAAGTAAGTTATTTACATTAAAATGATTTAAAAGTTGATAAAGTATAATTTTTTCAAAGACCTTACTAAGAGTTGGCAAGATTGAAATAGGCCTGTAATTGTTAAGGTCATTTTTATGACCGGATTTAAAAAGGGGTATTAATTTACTACATTTCATTAGGTTCGGAAAAATACCCATATCAACACATTCATTAAAAATTACAGCTAGATAAGGGGCAATAACGTCAATAATGTTAGAAATGACCATCACCGACATACCCCACAGATCACCGGTTTTTTTCAACTTTAATAACCTGAAATTCTTTACAATATCTATTGCAGATATATGTTTAAAATTAAATAAAACATTGCACTCTTTAACATTATCTCTCAATATACGCTGAGCTGCTATTGGTGAAGAGCTTAGAGAATCTGTTAACAAAATGGGAACATTCTGAAAGAAGTTTTCGAAAGTATTAGCAACCTCCCTGTCAGACGTCACTTTATTGTTATCAACAATAAGTTCAAAATCCACATCACGAGATTTAGTTTTTCCTGACTCGTAATTAACTATTTTCCAGGTTGTTTGTATTTTGTTATCAGATTTCATTATACTATATTTAATGTGTAGCGATTTCGCATTAGTGCAAACATTCTTAAATATTTTAGAGTATTTTTTTACGTGTTCTACGAAAGTTGGAGTATGATTAAATTGTTTTTCATCATACAGCTCATACAACTTCTCCCTACTTTTATATATACCTACAGTAGCCCAGTCACTAAATTTTAATTTATTACTGACATTGATGTGCTTAAAGTTGAATACTCTATTAAATTCGTTGTTTATAGTATTAAATAGTGCACTATAAAGACTGTCCGGATGAAAATGTTCGCACGCAATACCAGGGATTTTCGCAGTAATTTCACGTTTAAATCGCATTAATTTAGTCTTAGTTATTGGCCTACACTTTATAATTTGTCTGCTTTTATTGATAGTATTTAAAACAGTAATAAGTTGACCACAATGATCTGACCTTAAATTATTAATTATTCTTTTATCTAAAATGTCACAATTGAAAAAAATATTATCTAAGCAGGATGCTGAAGTTGCAGTTACTCTAGTAGGTTCACTAAAAGTGTGACACAAATTAAAACATTTAAATAAGTTAAGCAATCTAGCAGTTGTTGCATTTTCTAGTAAAATGTCGACATTGAAATCGCCACATACAATTACTTTTTTAGTAGAAAGACACAAACGCTTTAGTACATCCTCCATGACATTCTCGAAATCGCTAAAATCACCTGAAGGGGGTCGGTATACACTCACTATTATAAATCGCTCCAGCTCCACACAAGACAGTTCTGCAATGCGTTCAACAGAAAGACCAACTATGTCTTTTCGTTCTTTACAAATTATATTATTACGTACAAAAATTAAAGATCCACCGTGAATTGCAGTCCTTCTGAAGAACGCACTTGACAATATAAAGTTATCGATGTTTACTGCTACTTGTGTACCAGTGAGCCAGTGCTCAGTTATACACAAAATATGTACATTGAGTTTCTCCACAAACAGCTCTATTTCTAATTCTTTGCCGGTGAAGCTCTGTATATTTTGGTGTACAATGTTCATATGGCAGAGCTCCTCCGTTGTCTTATTAACTAGTTTAAATCATTATTAAATTTCTTAATAGTACTAGCGCAAGTACTAGGGTCAGTAATAGAATTAGAAGTACTTGAAGTACAATTTGTAAAAGTGTCAATAGACTTTGTTACAACAGTTGTAACAGTATCATTTAAATTATAAGCTAGTAAAAACGCTATCTGCTGCTTACACTTTTTAGGCAGATACAATTTATCTCTTGTCATTACAAATGATGACGTGAATTTATTAATGTCGAAATAAAAAATTGCGTCGCTATGACGGTATGTCAAATTATAGATTAATAAGTTTAATTTATAAATATGTTCATTTTGTTTTGAGTTTAGAGTGCCACAATAAGGAAAGGCACACATTACAAACTTACATTTAGTTTTGTTATTTAAAAGCAGTAATTTTTCAATGCATCTTATAATCTGATGCTTTTTGACATTTAAACTGTCCCCTAACAATAAGACAACATTTGTATGCCTATCTAGATTTTTTTCATTTAGGCTATTAATGACACAATCAAAACTAGCCCCCGGTGAACATATATTTGTCACTGAGTGGTTTAGGTAACAATTCATAATAGGACCTAAACCTCTACCTATTTTGTCAGATATTACTATACTTTGTTTTTTAGGTTTAGCAGATAAAGTAGAATTTAAGGATACAGGAACATGTGTTGCATTTCCAGACCTCTCTGGGCAAATATCCAAATTGTCAGTGAATATATTACTACAGTCTTGACTAGGTATAGGTATGTCATGAGTACATTGACATTTATTTGTTAAAGACTCAAAACGAGCCATATTATACGTTCCTAGGGCTAACAACTCATCAGCTGCCTGGATTTGCTCATGGATCTGCTTTTGTGACAGCTCATATTTGGAAGTGACAGTTGTCAAGGAATCTTCCAACTGTTTAATTTGATCATTCAAGTTTTGGACATCTGTATCATATTTTGCTGTTGTTTTTTGAAGTGAGAAACAATAGCTTTTTAACTTATTCAATAATAATACCCTTTCTTTCCTTAATGCCAGGTTTTTGGTACTTGCTTGCTGGTTTTTAATTAAATTTTGAGTTTTTTTGATAATTTTACCAATTTTTATATATTTTTTTAATTTATTGTGACTATTTAGATATGGATGAATATGTTGTGGCTTCATTTTTTGGACATAAGGGCTGTCACAAGTCAGATCGATGCACATTGGTTCAGTAGAGGATGAAGCAAGCAGCTCATCATATAAATTATTTGTGGATACCATTTCAGCACTACTTAATTGAGCCTGAAGGTCATTAATAGTTTTATGTGCACTGCTTAGTTCACCCTCCAACATAGAAATTTTTTCCAGAGCCTCATCATATGTTGCTATGCACTGATTGAATGAGCTAACCACAACCTGTAGTTGGTCACGCTCCTCAGTATGAGCACTGTTTAGGTCTGCCAGTTCGGTCTTCAGTTGGGAGTTCTTGACAATAATTGCTCTCAGTTCGAGTTCATTATCATCTTGTTCCTTTAGTAATTGAGTATTCAGTTGTTTTAGTGACTTTAGTTCACGCAGGGCATTTTTTAGTTTTAATTGGTCTTCCATAGCAGCCGCCCTTCTTGTTTGCATTGGACGTGCCATTTTATAAAACTTGTCCCTGCAACACACCAAATAGTTTATGTAAGAAAAGGAAAATAGATGACCTACAAGAGTAAGGAAAAAGAAAGATAGATATAATTAGGTTATTAAAGTAAACAGGTTATAATAATTAACAAAGTTATATTATAGTAATTAACTAAATAAAAATGAAATACTAAAGTTCTATTTCAATAGCTGTAAGAAAACTAATTATTGTTGCAGGTATTTAAGGTATCTACTATGGCAGTTTGAACCTATATGTATTTGTGTAACGTGAATGTTGTCTGAGACTTCAAATTATTCTTCTACTTCACTTCCACTTATCAGTCAAGTAAAGAGAGAACGGCTTTGTCTTTAAAGTGTGAGGAAGGACGTGTCTCGTGATTTACGAGAATGTACCAAATTAAGTGTAGGGAGCAATGGTTATACTAACTCGGATGTAATTACTATGCTATAATAATATGACAAAATGAAAGCAATACTCCCCAGGATAATTCCATGGACGTAAATCCAACGTCATTAGCCGTTGGATTTCGAATTCTCTTCAGTAATCGAACGACAACCCCGGGCTGTCAGTTAGATTTTTTTTTGGTTTCGTGGTCACTGAGTTGTTTGGACTTTATACACTGATTTATTGTTATGAATAAAAGTAAATCGGCACGTTTTACGCTTAATAAACACAGTTAAATGAATATCTTAAGCTAAAAACTAAAATTAAAACAGGAACAGCTGATTTTAGGACATGTCAGCTTGACTTATATACTACAACTGTCATGGACAAAACACCCATCTACATTCATGATCACAACCATGCCTCTTTCACATAATTTAATAACAGAAAACAAATTTTGCAGACAACTACGGAACGTAAAAAACATTGTTTAAGGTTTTATCAAAGTTATTTATGCTGTTTACATGAATATCTGTAGAGCTCTCCAGTTTAGTCGCTCCATCATCACAAGTGATCATCCTTTTCCATCCATCACCACGGAAAGATCTGGAGCAGTCTTATTCCTAGCCAGGACTGCACGGACAATGTGATCAAAAGAGTTAGTGTTTAAAATTATACAACTTTAGGAAGTAACAGTTTCTACCCTTAGTAAAAGTTTGTTCACTGGCAATACAGTACAGCGTCGCTGGTACAGTTGCTTTCGAGTATTGTAGCAGTATACTTCAGTTAAATTGAATGTATATCCAAACCCTGTTTTAAAGCCTATAAACACTTCAACAGCCTAGACAGTAGATCTAAAAGGAACGTTTGTAAGTGGATAAAAATCAATACAGGATTTGCGACACTAAAACGATTGCAGTAAGAAGTTTTACTAAGACCGAAAGTTTTGTTTCGATACGCGAAATCGACTACGACTGCGAGCGTGCAAATGTGCTAAGGGTAAAAAGTCTTTCCCCATCAAATAAATAAATGAAAATATCATAATAATGTACTCAAGACTCCCCAGTAAACTGGTTAAAAGTAAAAGTCTTTTAAACTGTAATAAACCACATCCGAGCATGTTCACATTGAAATTGCCTGGTCTCCCCGTCCTCCCGTGTCAAACGGATGGTAACCCCTTTAGACCCTGACCTATTACCCCCATCTCTCCCATCCCCCTTAATTCTTAAATCTAGACAGATTACGAGTCTTAGAATATCTACGTCGAGTTTGTAAACACTTATTTTTCTTCAGTTAAAGGCAAATCCGCGTAACTATTACGCACCAACGCCAACATTAATAATCAATCAAATCCAACATATTCATTAAAATTAATTTTGGTCAGAACATTTCAATTATAAGTATAGGTATTAAAGAAAATGTAGATAGAGCGAAAGTACAATCTCATGTTAAATGTTTTTAAGGAGAAGTAGAAAGCTTCTGAAATCCATTGGTTGATATTATAGTGTATTCTTAAATCTAAGTAAAAAAAAAAAAAAAAAATGCATTGATAACCTCTTCCTTTATTTGAAGTCGGTTAGAACTATGAAAGAAGAAATAACCTACCCTACCCAGTAATGCGGAAGCCACTTAGGAAGAATAAGTTAAAAGTAGTTAATAATTAGTATATACAGTGGCGTGCATTGCATATATGCAAATAAGCAGTGCATACCCTACCCTCAGGGTCTTAAAGAGCCTTCAGATAGGACCATTAAAGTTTTGTAATTAAAAAAACACTAAGTAAAAAATATATGAAAGCGCCATCTAGTAATGAGCGGCCAAACTTCTAGGTCAATTGTCGCTAGACAGGCGACAGCGCAACCAGCGCGCGCGAGGCGCATAGCGTACAAAATAAAATCTTTAGCGTATATCTCTAAAAGCGTATTTTAATTTTTAACCGTAAATGCTAAACATTTACCTTTTAAAACACGTAAAAATCTCATGTTATCTATTGCAGGGTAAATCAATTATTATGAATCACTCGACATATGACGCCCTCTACTGTTGCATAGAAATATCAAATAAAATAAGCACGCCCAAAGAAAGAATCGTTCTGCTAGATGTGTGCGTGCAAGTTAGTAGTGTGTGTCGTGTAATGTTATAATCGTGCGCTTGTACTTACAAGATTAGCATCGGTCTTGTGTGAACAGTTTCATTCATAAATTCTCTATTCTCTAATTACGTGTTTCATTTTTTCTATGAATAAAATGATTTGCTTGGTTTGTTATTGTTGTTAAAGGTCATTATTCTTTTTTTAGAATTAAAAACATTATTCACAAATGTAAATACCTTTTAGTGTCTTTTAAGAAAATTAAGGATCTAATATTATCGAATTAGTCTTTCGTTTTGAAAATAATCTATGAAACCAAACGCTGTCTCAATTTTGAAAAATGAATAATTTAGGTTTTCCAGGAATCATTGGAGAGTGAGAGAGTTAACAATAAATATGGTTTCTATTTATTGTTTACATATCAAAATAAAATAGCGTTCGTACCCATACTTACAAAAAATTAAAGACATATTTTGACTAATTTCGATTGCAATATTATCATTAGCATATTCGATCGCCATTATTGTTTACCTTCGAACAATGCTGTATGGCGTTGGTGATAAATAAACGGTTCAAGTGCATAAATTCAGTAACTTATAAAAGTTTGAGCAGTGATAGTTTAATGTGTTAAGGTTAATTTATAGTTTATTCATTCATTTTATAATGAAAGCATATTCGTGCGGTCTTTGTTTGGGTTCAGTGTGCCTGGAAAAAGTACTTAGAGAAAACTTTAATTTAACTATCCCTACTTATATCGTAAAATTAGAAATCATTCGCAAAGGAAGGAGTGTACCAATGTTACAAATATCCCAAAAAAAGGTGATAAAGTAACGCGTATATTTAATAATAAATATTACGAAAACTATTCTTGGCTAAGCGGCTTTGTACACACCAATCGATTAATTTGCTTTCCTTTTGTTTTATTGTCCAATATACGTAAAGTGTGGAATGATAAAGGATATTGTGATCTTAATAATTTTCATAAAAACGCTAAAAACATGATATGTTGGAAAAATATTATCATCATCAGTGTGCTTAGAAAATGCTGCCGAATGGTGTGTCATAATTTTGTGACGTAAATCAGGGTATGTACTTTTATTCAATTAGCAGTAGATAGACGATAGTATTAAATCAATCAAAAATATAACTTTCGTAAAGTAATTTGATTATAAACCGACATACCTATCTAAAATCTCAATTTTAATTTTACTTTATGTTTGTGTTGAACACCTTGTGCATACCCTGGGTCCAAGGGCTATGCACGCCACTGAGTATATACCTTCAAAGAAGATAGCGGGCGTGTAGTTGTCCTGCGTAGTAGTCATACATAGCGCATGCCACGGATCGACCGAACCGTGCACGTACGCGACCCGACCGGCGGGTATGTTTAAACCACCGAACTCTTCATTAGTCCACTCAGCACACGCGTTCACAAACACAGAGTCAAATCTGTAACGAAGAGAAAATAATATTAAAAATTGTTCAATGTACATACTTGTTTCAGTGTTTATTTTATAACTTAAGCTTATTTAAGCGATTATTTATGAACTATTTATGAAATTTATAGCTAATAAATCTAATAGGTTGGGGAAAAAGTCTTTTCGCATTATAGTATGTATGAACATGTAATAAAATCTCTTTGGCTATACTATTTGTATCTGGCTGGTTTTGGTATCAAATTAGGAAAATGTGTGAAGATGAGTGAATCTAATGAAGAAATTCCTTTTTACCTTTTAAAATTTTACTACAAAAAAGGTAAAAATGCAACGCAAGCCGCGAAAAAAATTTGGGTTTAGCGTTTTCAATCCGGAAATTTTGATGTCAAAGATGCACCTCGCTCTGGTTAGGAGGAGCCCTATGACGGATATAATGGATGCCATTTTTGAAAAAGTGGACCAAGATGGGCAAATCAGTAGGTACAATGTAGCTGAAGAACTGGGAATTGACCACAAAACCATTTTTGACGGAGCTGATAAGAAGTGGATCATGACCGAACCATTTTTGAACTGGTGATGAGAAGTGGATTATGTACGACAAGAAAGTGCGAAAAAGGTCACGGTCAAAGGCCGATCAGGCTTCACAGACTGTGGCGAAACCCGGGTTAACTCGCAACAAGGTGACGCTGTGTGTGTAGTAGTAGGATTGGAAGGGCATTATTCATTATAAGCTGTTACCACCAGGCAGGATCATCAATTCTGAATTCTACTGCGAACAACTGATGAGATTAAAGCAAGAAGTTTAGAGAAAGCGGCCGGAATTAATCAACAGAAGAGGTGTGGTTTTTCATCATGATAACGCTAGACCTAACACATCTTTAGCCACTCAGCTAAAATTAAGATAGTTTGGCTGGGAGGTGGTAATGCATCCGCTGTATAGTCCTGACCTTACACCTTCAGATTTCCACCTGTTTCGGTCTCTTCAGAATTCTTTAGGCAGTGTCAGGTTAACATCACGAGAGGACTGCCAAAACTACTTGTCGCGGTTTTTTGATTTCAGAAACCCCAAAATTTCTATAGCAATGGGATTATGTCCCTACCTACCTATGCCTAATTTATGCAAAGGAAGAAAATAAATTCCAAAAACTTTTTAATGATGATAGTACTTCTAGAAAAAGAGGTAGTATTTAGATTTTATTACAACGTTCTACATAGATACTAGTTTGCGAAAAGACTATTATTCCCGCAACCCACTTTTCCGCAAATTTCTCCCTATATCACATTTCAATTTGTATGTCCACTTAAACTAACTTTATAACATTACTATCAGCAGGTGGATCAACTGAATTCCAAACTTTTTTCTCCAAAAGTGACAGATACTCTACATTCATAGCTTTTTGCCACCAGAGGAGTTTGATAACTTTATTGCCTACACATATGTTTGTGGCTTCTCAAAAATTCTGGTCTACATACCTATTTTATAATCGCCATATTTCGTCGGCGGTGTACCACGTGTACTGCGCATGGATCGGCAGCTGACAGACTCCTCTGTACTAGTCGCCACTTCCCCTCCAACTATAGCGCCGCCGACGTCTCGCGTCGTTTTTTCTCTCTTCCGCCTTTCCTCAGCAGAAGACTCGGCATCAGTAGAGGCCTGCTCTACCTCACTGTTGTTGCAGCAGTCATCGCCAGACTCACCATCTGTTAATTCATATAAAAATCATGTGATTTATTTATATTATATAAGACGAGAATTACGATATTCATCAATGTCAGCACATTTATTTTCAATAAAAAGTACATTAGGAATGTGCTTTTTACTATACAGAATAACCTTCCTTGGATTTATTTAATGGTTCTATAAATCGGTAACGCTGAATAACCGACAAAAATGCACAACTTTCTCTTAGCGTTCAATTTATTATGTAGACTAGACTGCGGGATTAATGAATAGGCAATGCATCCAAAAACAAAGGTTTCCTTTACAAATAGTGTGTCGGGACCACACTTCCTCAGTGTTGCTTCTGGTATTCAAATACATCTGCTGAGTACAATGCGGTAAGGTAAGCTGGTGAGCTGTTCCCTTCTTCTCTAGGAAACACTTAACACTGCCCCTATGGTAATTCAAAATCAAAACCAATGTTATCAAAACGCAGGCATTTTATATGTTACGCACTTACGTAATAATTATTTGATAAAGCAATCTTACACTTCACACATTTTCTTGAATAAATATCTAAAGTTTTGAAGAGAAAAATTATTAGTAGTAAGGGCGAGTAAGTACCTTGCATTTCCACAGCTGGAGTCTCTCATAGGGCTCCACACGTCACTATGGATGAGTTCCAAGGGTCGGCCAACACGTTTCGTAGATCTTTTCGGAGCCCGGGCCACAGGCTTTCCTTCCAGGCAGGCGCAAACTTGTTGAAATCTTCTTTGTCATCCTGAAATGAACATACCTTTAAGACAATGATACCCTAACCGTCTATGCCATAAATCAGTATTCATGTTAAGTATTATTAGACTTAACTAACTTTGCAATATTGACTTCCTGCGCTTGATGTAGGACAGTCATCGATTGCTCTTTTGCAAAACAAAACATTCATTCTATCAGTGACGTGCATAGAGGGTATGTAAAGTATATGCAAATGTTTATTTAATTTTAATTTTCATTAATTCTTCATTTTATATCATCTGCATACCCTGTACATAGCCTCAATGCACGCTACTGCATTCTATATACACCCACATAGATTAGCAGATATAACAGGCTGGTGTTGTATACTACAACTGTCATGGACAAAACACCCATCTACAT
Source organism: Pararge aegeria (assembly GCF_905163445.1). Taxonomy (NCBI): domain Eukaryota; kingdom Metazoa; phylum Arthropoda; class Insecta; order Lepidoptera; family Nymphalidae; genus Pararge; species Pararge aegeria. The sequence continues at coordinate 68,100 of NW_024396990.1, read as the reverse complement.
TCATGATCACAACCATGCCTCTTTCACATAATTTAATAACAGAAAACAAATTTTGCAGACAACTTCGGAACGTAAAAAACATTGTTTAAGGTTTTATCAAAGTTATTTATGCTGTTTACATGAATATCTGTAGAGCTCTCCAGTTTAGTCGCTCCATCATCACAAGTGATCATCCTTTTCCATCCATCACCACGGAAAGATCTGGAGCAGTCTTATTCCTAGCCAGGACTGCACGGACAATGTGATCAAAAGAGTTAGTGTTTAAAATTATACAACTTTAGGAAGTAACAGTTTCTACCCTTAGTAAAAGTTTGTTCACTGGCAATACAGTACAGCGTCGCTGGTACAGTTGCTTTCGAGTATTGTAGCAGTATACTTCAGTTAAATTGAATGTATATCCAAACCCTGTTTTAAAGCCTATAAACACTTCAACAGCCTAGACAGTAGATCTAAAAGGAACGTTTGTAAGTGGATAAAAATCAATACAGGATTTGCGACACTAAAACGATTGCAGTAAGAAGTTTTGTTTCGATACGCGAAATCGACTACGACTGCGAGCGTGCAAATGTGCTAAGGGTAAAAAGTCTTTCCCCATCAAATAAATAAATGAAAATATCATAATAATGTACTCAAGACTCCCCAGTAAACTGGTTAAAAGTAAAAGTCTTTTAAACTGTAATAAACCACATCCGAGCATGTTCACATTGAAATTGCCTGGTCTCCCCGTCCTCCCGTGTCAAACGGATGGTAACCCCTTTAGACCCTGACCTATTACCCCCATCTCTCCCATCCCCCTTAATTCTTAAATCAAGACAGATTACGAGTCTTAGAATATCTACGTCGAGTTTGTAAACACTTATTTTTCTTCAGTTAAAGGCAAATCCGCGTAACTATTACGCACCAACGCCAACATTAATAATCAATCAAATCCAACATATTCATTAAAATTAATTTTGGTCAGAACATTTCAATTATAAGTATAGGTATTAAAGAAAATGTAGATAGAGCGAAAGTACAATCTCATGTTAAATGTTTTTAAGGAGAAGTAGAAAGCTTCTGAAATCCATTGGTTGATATTATAGTGTATTCTTAAATCTAAGTAAAAAAAAAAAAAAAAATGCATTGATAACCTCTTCCTTTATTTGAAGTCGGTTAGAACTATGAAAGAAGAAATAACCTACCCTACCCAGTAATGCGGAAGCCACTTAGGAAGAATAAGTTAAAAGTAGTTAATAATTAGTATATACAGTGGCGTGCATTGCATATATGCAAATAAGCAGTGCCTATACCCTACCCTCAGGGTCTTAAAGAGCCTTCAGATAGGACCATTAAAGTTTTGTAATTAAAAAAACACTAAGTAAAAAATATATGAAAGCGCCATCTAGTAATGAGCGGCCAAACTTCTAGGTCAATTGTCGCTAGACAGGCGACAGCGCAACCAGCGCGCGCGAGGCGCATAGCGTACAAAATAAAATCTTTAGCGTATATCTCTAAAAGCGTATTTTAATTTTTAACCGTAAATGCTAAACATTTACCTTTTAAAACACGTAAAAATCTCATGTTATCTATTGCAGGGTAAATCAATTATTATGAATCACTCGACATATGACGCCCTCTACTGTTGCATAGAAATATCAAATAAAATAAGCACGCCCAAAGAAAGAATCGTTCTGCTAGATGTGTGCGTGCAAGTTAGTAGTGTGTGTCGTGTAATGTTATAATCGTGCGCTTGTACTTACAAGATTAGCATCGGTCTTGTGTGAACAGTTTCATTCATAAATTCTCTATTCTCTAATTACGTGTTTCATTTTTTCTATGAATAAAATGATTTGCTTGGTTTGTTATTGTTGTTAAAGGTCATTATTCTTTTTTTAGAATTAAAAACATTATTCACAAATGTAAATACCTTTTAGTGTCTTTTAAGAAAATTAAGGATCTAATATTATCGAATTAGTCTTTCGTTTTGAAAATAATCTATGAAACCAAACGCTGTCTCAATTTTGAAAAATGAATAATTTAGGTTTTCCAGGAATCATTGGAGAGTGAGAGAGTTAACAATAAATATGGTTTCTATTTATTGTTTACATATCAAAATAAAATAGCGTTCGTACCCATACTTACAAAAAATTAAAGACATATTTTGACTAATTTCGATTGCAATATTATCATTAGCATATTCGATCGCCATTATTGTTTACCTTCGAACAATGCTGTATGGCGTTGGTGATAAATAAACGGTTCAAGTGCATAAATTCAGTAACTTTTATAAGTTTGAGCAGTGATAGTTTAATGTGTTAAGGTTAATTTATAGTTTATTCATTCATTTTATAATGAAAGCATATTCGTGCGGTCTTTGTTTGGGTTCAGTGTGCCTGGAAAAAGTACTTAGAGAAAACTTTAATTTCTATCCCTATTTATATCGTAAAATTAGAAATCATTCGCAAAGGAAGGAGTGTACCAATGTTACAAATATCCCAAAAAAAGGTGATAAAGTAACGCGTATATTTAATAATAAATATTACGAAAACTATTCTTGGCTAAGCGGCTTTGTACACACCAATCGATTAATTTGCTTTCCTTTTGTTTTATTGTCCAATATACGTAAAGTGTGGAATGATAAAGGATATTGTGATCTTAATAATTTTCATAAAAACGCTAAAAACATGATATGTTGGAAAAATATTATCATCATCAGTGTGCTTAGAAAATGCTGCCGAATGGTGTGTCATAATTTTGTGACGTAAATCAGGGTATGTACTTTTATTCAATTAGCAGTAGATAGACGATAGTATTAAATCAATCAAAAATATAACTTTCGTAAAGTAATTTGATTATAAACCGACATACCTATCTAAAATCTAAATTTTAATTTTACTTTATGTTTGTGTTGAACACCTTGTGCATACCCTGGGTCCAAGGGCTATGCACGCCACTGAGTATATACCTTCAAAGAAGATAGCGGGCGTGTAGTTGTCCTGCGTAGTAGTCATACATAGCGCATGCCACGGATCGACCGAACCGTGCACGTACGCGACCCGACCGGCGGGTATGTTTAAACCACCGAACTCTTCATTAGTCCACTCAGCACACGCGTTCACAAACACAGAGTCAAATCTGTAACGAAGAGAAAATAATATTAAAAATTGTTCAATGTACATACTTGTTTCAGTGTTTATTTTATAACTTAAGCTTATTTAAGCGATTATTTATGAACTATTTATGAAATTTATAGCTAATAAATCTAATAGGTTGGGGAAAAAGTCTTTTCGCATTATAGTATGTATGAACATGTAATAAAATCTCTTTGGCTATACTATTTGTATCTGGCTGGTTTTGGTATCAAATTAGGAAAATGTGTGAAGATGAGTGAATCTAATGAAGAAATTCCTTTTTACCTTTTAAAATTTTACTACAAAAAAGGTAAAAATGCAACGCAAGCCGCGAAAAAAATTTGGGTTTAGCGTTTTCAATCCGGAAATTTTGATGTCAAAGATGCACCTCGCTCTGGTTAGGAGGAGCCCTATGACGGATATAATGGATGCCATTTTTGAAAAAGTGGACCAAGATGGGCAAATCAGTAGGTACAATGTAGCTGAAGAACTGGGAATTGACCACAAAACCATTTTTGACGGAGCTGATAAGAAGTGGATCATGACCGAACCATTTTTGAACTGGTGATGAGAAGTGGATCATGTACGACAAGAAAGTGCGAAAAAGGTCACGGTCAAAGGCCGATCAGGCTTCACAGACTGTGGCGAAACCCGGGTTAACTCGCAACAAGGTGACGCTGTGTGTGTAGTAGTAGGATTGGAAGGGCATTATTCATTATAAGCTGTTACCACCAGGCAGGATCATCAATTCTGAATTCTACTGCGAACAACTGATGAGATTAAAGCAAGAAGTTTAGAGAAAGCGGCCGGAATTAATCAACAGAAGAGGTGTGGTTTTTCATCATGATAACGCTAGACCTAACACATCTTTAGCCACTCAGCTAAAATTAAGATAGTTTGGCTGGGAGGTGGTAATGCATCCGCTGTATAGTCCTGACCTTACACCTTCAGATTTCCACCTGTTTCGGTCTCTTCAGAATTCTTTAGGCAGTGTCAGGTTAACATCACGAGAGGACTGCCAAAACTACTTGTCGCGGTTTTTTGATTTCAGAAACCCCAAAATTTCTATAGCAATGGGATTATGTCCCTACCTACCTATGCCTAATTTATGCAAAGGAAGAAAATAAATTCCAAAAACTTTTTAATGATGATAGTACTTCTAGAAAAAGAGGTAGTATTTAGATTTTATTACAACGTTCTACATAGATACTAGTTTGCGAAAAGACTATTATTCCCGCAACCCACTTTTCCGCAAATTTCTCCCTATATCACATTTCAATTTGTATGTCCACTTAAACTAACTTTATAACATTACTATCAGCAGGTGGATCAACTGAATTCCAAACTTTTTTCTCCAAAAGTGACAGATACTCTACATTCATAGCTTTTTGCCACCAGAGGAGTTTGATAACTTTATTGCCTACACATATGTTTGTGGCTTCTCAAAAATTCTGGTCTACATACCTATTTTATAATCGCCATATTTCGTCGGCGGTGTACCACGTGTACTGCGCATGGATCGGCAGCTGACAGACTCCTCTGTACTAGTCGCCACTTCCCCTCCAACTATAGCGCCGCCGACGTCTCGCGTCGTTTTTTCTCTCTTCCGCCTTTCCTCAGCAGAAGACTCGGCATCAGTAGAGGCCTGCTCTACCTCACTGTTGTTGCAGCAGTCATCGCCAGACTCACCATCTGTTAATTCATATAAAAATCATGTGATTTATTTATATTATATAAGACGAGAATTACGATATTCATCAATGTCAGCACATTTATTTTCAATAAAAAGTACATTAGGAATGTGCTTTTTACTATACAGAATAACCTTCCTTGGATTTATTTAATGGTTCTATAAATCGGTAACGCTGAATAACCGACAAAAATGCACAACTTTCTCTTAGCGTTCAATTTATTATGTAGACTAGACTGCGGGATTAATGAATAGGCAATGCATCCAAAAACAAAGGTTTCCTTTACAAATAGTGTGTCGGGACCACACTTCCTCAGTGTTGCTTCTGGTATTCAAATACATCTGCTGAGTACAATGCGGTAAGGTAAGCTGGTGAGCTGTTCCCTTCTTCTCTAGGAAACACTTAACACTGCCCCTATGGTAATTCAAAATCAAAACCAATGTTATCAAAACGCAGGCATTTTATATGTTACGCACTTACGTAATAATTATTTGATAAAGCAATCTTACACTTCACACATTTTCTTGAATAAATATCTAAAGTTTTGAAGAGAAAAATTATTAGTAGTAAGGGCGAGTAAGTACCTTGCATTTCCACAGCTGGAGTCTCTCATAGGGCTCCACACGTCACTATGGATGAGTTCCAAGGGTCGGCCAACACGTTTCGTAGATCTTTTCGGAGCCCGGGCCACAGGCTTTCCTTCCAGGCAGGCGCAAACTTGTTGAAATCTTCTTTGTCATCCTGAAATGAACATACCTTTAAGACAATGATACCCTAACCGTCTATGCCATAAATCAGTATTCATGTTAAGTATTATTAGACTTAACTAACTTTGCAATATTGACTTCCTGCGCTTGATGTAGGACAGTCATCGATTGCTCTTTTGCAAAACAAAACATTCATTCTATCAGTGACGTGCATAGAGGGTATGTAAAGTATATGCAAATGTTTATTTAATTTTCATTTTCATTAATTCTTCATTTTATATCATCTGCATACCCTGTACATAGCCTCAATGCACGCTACTGCATTCTATATACACCCACATAGATTAGCAGATATAACAGGCTGGTGTTGTATACTACAACTGTCATGGACAAAACACCCATCTACATTCATGATCACAACCATGCCTCTTTCACATAATTTAATAACAGAAAACAAATTTTGCAGACAACTACGGAACGTAAAAAACATTGTTTAAGGTTTTATCAAAGTTATTTATGCTGTTTACATGAATATCTGTAGAGCTCTCCAGTTTAGTCGCTCCATCATCACAAGTGATCATCCTTTTCCATCCATCACCACGGAAAGATCTGGAGCAGTCTTATTCCTAGCCAGGACTGCACGGACAATGTGATCAAAAGAGTTAGTGTTTAAAATTATACAACTTTAGGAAGTAACAGTTTCTACCCTTAGTAAAAGTTTGTTCACTGGCAATACAGTACAGCGTCGCTGGTACAGTTGCTTTCGAGTATTGTAGCAGTATACTTCAGTTAAATTGAATGTATATCCAAACCCTGTTTTAAAGCCTATAAACACTTCAACAGCCTAGACAGTAGATCTAAAAGGAACGTTTGTAAGTGGATAAAAATCAATACAGGATTTGCGACACTAAAACGATTGCAGTAAGAAGTTTTGTTTCGATACGCGAAATCGACTACGACTGCGAGCGTGCAAATGTGCTAAGGGTAAAAAGTCTTTCCCCATCAAATAAATAAATGAAAATATCATAATAATGTACTCAAGACTCCCCAGTAAACTGGTTAAAAGTAAAAGTCTTTTAAACTGTAATAAACCACATCCGAGCATGTTCACATTGAAATTGCCTGGTCTCCCCGTCCTCCCGTGTCAAACGGATGGTAACCCCTTTAGACCCTGACCTATTACCCCCATCTCTCCCATCCCCCTTAATTCTTAAATCTAGACAGATTACGAGTCTTAGAATATCTACGTCGAGTTTGTAAACACTTATTTTTCTTCAGTTAAAGGCAAATCCGCGTAACTATTACGCACCAACGCCAACATTAATAATCAATCAAATCCAACATATTCATTAAAATTAATTTTGGTCAGAACATTTCAATTATAAGTATAGGTATTAAAGAAAATGTAGATAGAGCGAAAGTACAATCTCATGTTAAATGTTTTTAAGGAGAAGTAGAAAGCTTCTGAAATCCATTGGTTGATATTATAGTGTATTCTTAAATCTAAGTAAAAAAAAAAAAAAAAAAAATGCATTGATAACCTCTTCCTTTATTTGAAGTCGGTTAGAACTATGAAAGAAGAAATAACCTACCCTACCCAGTAATGCGGAAGCCACTTAGGAAGAATAAGTTAAAAGTAGTTAATAATTAGTATATACAGTGGCGTGCATTGCATATATGCAAATAAGCAGTGCATACCCTACCCTCAGGGTCTTAAAGAGCCTTCAGATAGGACCATTAAAGTTTTGTAATTAAAAAAACACTAAGTAAAAAATATATGAAAGCGCCATCTAGTAATGAGCGGCCAAACTTCTAGGTCAATTGTCGCTAGACAGGCGACAGCGCAACCAGCGCGCGCGAGGCGCATAGCGTACAAAATAAAATCTTTAGCGTATATCTCTAAAAGCGTATTTTAATTTTTAACCGTAAATGCTAAACATTTACCTTTTAAAACACGTAAAAATCTCATGTTATCTATTGCAGGGTAAATCAATTATTATGAATCACTCGACATATGACGCCCTCTACTGTTGCATAGAAATATCAAATAAAATAAGCACGCCCAAAGAAAGAATCGTTCTGCTAGATGTGTGCGTGCAAGTTAGTAGTGTGTGTCGTGTAATGTTATAATCGTGCGCTTGTACTTACAAGATTAGCATCGGTCTTGTGTGAACAGTTTCATTCATAAATTCTCTATTCTCTAATTACGTGTTTCATTTTTTCTATGAATAAAATGATTTGCTTGGTTTGTTATTGTTGTTAAAGGTCATTATTCTTTTTTTAGAATTAAAAACATTATTCACAAATGTAAATACCTTTTAGTGTCTTTTAAGAAAATTAAGGATCTAATATTATCGAATTAGTCTTTCGTTTTGAAAATAATCTATGAAACCAAACGCTGTCTCAATTTTGAAAAATGAATAATTTAGGTTTTCCAGGAATCATTGGAGAGTGAGAGAGTTAACAATAAATATGGTTTCTATTTATTGTTTACATATCAAAATAAAATAGCGTTCGTACCCATACTTACAAAAAATTAAAGACATATTTTGACTAATTTCGATTGCAATATTATCATTAGCATATTCGATCGCCATTATTGTTTACCTGTGAACAATGCTGTATGGCGTTGGTGATAAATAAACGGTTCAAGTGCATAAATTCAGTAACTTATAAAAGTTTGAGCAGTGATAGTTTAATGTGTTAAGGTTAATTTATAGTTTATTCATTCATTTTATAATGAAAGCATATTCGTGCGGTCTTTGTTTGGGTTCAGTGTGCCTGGAAAAAGTACTTAGAGAAAACTTTAATTTCTATCCCTACTTATATCGTAAAATTAGAAATCATTCGCAAAGGAAGGAGTGTACCAATGTTACAAATATCCCAAAAAAAGGTGATAAAGTAACGCGTATATTTAATAATAAATATTACGAAAACTATTCTTGGCTAAGCGGCTTTGTACACACCAATCGATTAATTTGCTTTCCTTTTGTTTTATTGTCCAATATACGTAAAGTGTGGAATGATAAAGGATATTGTGATCTTAATAATTTTCATAAAAACGCTAAAAACATGATATGTTGGAAAAATATTATCATCATCAGTGTGCTTAGAAAATGCTGCCGAATGGTGTGTCATAATTTTGTGACGTAAATCAGGGTATGTACTTTTATTCAATTAGCAGTAGATAGACGATAGTATTAAATCAATCAAAAATATAACTTTCGTAAAGTAATTTGATTATAAACCGACATACCTATCTAAAATCTAAATTTTATTTTTACTTTATGTTTGTGTTGAACACCTTGTGCATACCCTGGGTCCAAGGGCTATGCACGCCACTGAGTATATACCTTCAAAGAAGATAGCGGGCGTGTAGTTGTCCTGCGTAGTAGTCATACATAGCGCATGCCACGGATCGACCGAACCGTGCACGTACGCGACCCGACCGGCGGGTATGTTTAAACCACCGAACTCTTCATTAGTCCACTCAGCACACGCGTTCACAAACACAGAGTCAAATCTGTAACGAAGAGAAAATAATATTAAAAATTGTTCAATGTACATACTTGTTTCAGTGTTTATTTTATAACTTAAGCTTATTTAAGCGATTATTTATGAACTATTTATGAAATTTATAGCTAATAAATCTAATAGGTTGGGGAAAAAGTCTTTTCGCATTATAGTATGTATGAACATGTAATAAAATCTCTTTGGCTATACTATTTGTATCTGGCTGGTTTTGGTATCAAATTAGGAAAATGTGTGAAGATGAGTGAATCTAATGAAGAAATTCCTTTTTACCTTTTAAAATTTTACTACAAAAAAGGTAAAAATGCAACGCAAGCCGCGAAAAAAATTTGGGTTTAGCGTTTTCAATCCGGAAATTTTGATGTCAAAGATGCACCTCGCTCTGGTTAGGAGGAGCCCTATGACGGATATAATGGATGCCATTTTTGAAAAAGTGGACCAAGATGGGCAAATCAGTAGGTACAATGTAGCTGAAGAACTGGGAATTGACCACAAAACCATTTTTGACGGAGCTGATAAGAAGTGGATCATGACCGAACCATTTTTGAACTGGTGATGAGAAGTGGATCATGTACGACAAGAAAGTGCGAAAAAGGTCACGGTCAAAGGCCGATCAGGCTTCACAGACTGTGGCGAAACCCGGGTTAACTCGCAACAAGGTGACGCTGTGTGTGTAGTAGTAGGATTGGAAGGGCATTATTCATTATAAGCTGTTACCACCAGGCAGGATCATCAATTCTGAATTCTACTGCGAACAACTGATGAGATTAAAGCAAGAAGTTTAGAGAAAGCGGCCGGAATTAATCAACAGAAGAGGTGTGGTTTTTCATCATGATAACGCTAGACCTAACACATCTTTAGCCACTCAGCTAAAATTAAGATAGTTTGGCTGGGAGGTGGTAATGCATCCGCTGTATAGTCCTGACCTTACACCTTCAGATTTCCACCTGTTTCGGTCTCTTCAGAATTCTTTAGGCAGTGTCAGGTTAACATCACGAGAGGACTGCCAAAACTACTTGTCGCGGTTTTTTGATTACAGAAACCCCAAAATTTCTATAGCAATGGGATTATGTCCCTACCTACCTATGCCTAATTTATGCAAAGGAAGAAAATAAATTCCAAAAACTTTTTAATGATGATAGTACTTCTAGAAAAAGAGGTAGTATTTAGATTTTATTACAACGTTCTACATAGATACTAGTTTGCGAAAAGACTATTATTCCCGCAACCCACTTTTCCGCAAATTTCTCCCTATATCACATTTCAATTTGTATGTCCACTTAAACTAACTTTATAACATTACTATCAGCAGGTGGATCAACTGAATTCCAAACTTTTTTCTCCAAAAGTGACAGATACTCTACATTCATAGCTTTTTGCCACCAGAGGAGTTTGATAACTTTATTGCCTACACATATGTTTGTGGCTTCTCAAAAATTCTGGTCTACATACCTATTTTATAATCGCCATATTTCGTCGGCGGTGTACCACGTGTACTGCGCATGGATCGGCAGCTGACAGACTCCTCTGTACTAGTCGCCACTTCCCCTCCAACTATAGCGCCGCCGACGTCTCGCGTCGTTTTTTCTCTCTTCCGCCTTTCCTCAGCAGAAGACTCGGCATCAGTAGAGGCCTGCTCTACCTCACTGTTGTTGCAGCAGTCATCGCCAGACTCACCATCTGTTAATTCATATAAAAATCATGTGATTTATTTATATTATATAAGACGAGAATTACGATATTCATCAATGTCAGCACATTTATTTTCAATAAAAAGTACATTAGGAATGTGCTTTTTACTATACAGAATAACCTTCCTTGGATTTATTTAATGGTTCTATAAATCGGTAACGCTGAATAACCGACAAAAATGCACAACTTTCTCTTAGCGTTCAATTTATTATGTAGACTAGACTGCGGGATTAATGAATAGGCAATGCATCCAAAAACAAAGGTTTCCTTTACAAATAGTGTGTCGGGACCACACTTCCTCAGTGTTGCTTCTGGTATTCAAATACATCTGCTGAGTACAATGCGGTAAGGTAAGCTGGTGAGCTGTTCCCTTCTTCTCTAGGAAACACTTAACACTGCCCCTATGGTAATTCAAAATCAAAACCAATGTTATCAAAACGCAGGCATTTTATATGTTACGCACTTACGTAATAATTATTTGATAAAGCAATCTTACACTTCACACATTTTCTTGAATAAATATCTAAAGTTTTGAAGAGAAAAATTATTAGTAGTAAGGGCGAGTAAGTACCTTGCATTTCCACAGCTGGAGTCTCTCATAGGGCTCCACACGTCACTATGGATGAGTTCCAAGGGTCGGCCAACACGTTTCGTAGATCTTTTCGGAGCCCGGGCCACAGGCTTTCCTTCCAGGCAGGCGCAAACTTGTTGAAATCTTCTTTGTCATCCTGAAATGAACATACCTTTAAGACAATGATACCCTAACCGTCTATGCCATAAATCAGTATTCATGTTAAGTATTATTAGACTTAACTAACTTTGCAATATTGACTTCCTGCGCTTGATGTAGGACAGTCATCGATTGCTCTTTTGCAAAACAAAACATTCATTCTATCAGTGACGTGCATAGAGGGTATGTAAAGTATATGCAAATGTTTATTTAATTTTAATTTTCATTAATTCTTCATTTTATATCATCTGCATACCCTGTACATAGCCTCAATGCACGCTACTGCATTCTATATACACCCACATAGATTAGCAGATATAACAGGCTGGTGTTGTATACTACAACTGTCATGGACAAAACACCCATCTACATTCATGATCACAACCATGCCTCTTTCACATAATTTAATAACAGAAAACAAATTTTGCAGACAACTTCGGAACGTAAAAAACATTGTTTAAGGTTTTATCAAAGTTATTTATGCTGTTTACATGAATATCTGTAGAGCTCTCCAGTTTAGTCGCTCCATCATCACAAGTGATCATCCTTTTCCATCCATCACCACGGAAAGATCTGGAGCAGTCTTATTCCTAGCCAGGACTGCACGGACAATGTGATCAAAAGAGTTAGTGTTTAAAATTATACAACTTTAGGAAGTAACAGTTTCTACCCTTAGTAAAAGTTTGTTCACTGGCAATACAGTACAGCGTCGCTGGTACAGTTGCTTTCGAGTATTGTAGCAGTATACTTCAGTTAAATTGAATGTATATCCAAACCCTGTTTTAAAGCCTATAAACACTTCAACAGCCTAGACAGTAGATCTAAAAGGAACGTTTGTAAGTGGATAAAAATCAATACAGGATTTGCGACACTAAAACGATTGCAGTAAGAAGTTTTGTTTCGATACGCGAAATCGACTACGACTGCGAGCGTGCAAATGTGCTAAGGGTAAAAAGTCTTTCCCCATCAAATAAATAAATGAAAATATCATAATAATGTACTCAAGACTCCCCAGTAAACTGGTTAAAAGTAAAAGTCTTTTAAACTGTAATAAACCACATCCGAGCATGTTCACATTGAAATTGCCTGGTCTCCCCGTCCTCCCGTGTCAAACGGATGGTAACCCCTTTAGACCCTGACCTATTACCCCCATCTCTCCCATCCCCCTTAATTCTTAAATCAAGACAGATTACGAGTCTTAGAATATCTACGTCGAGTTTGTAAACACTTATTTTTCTTCAGTTAAAGGCAAATCCGCGTAACTATTACGCACCAACGCCAACATTAATAATCAATCAAATCCAACATATTCATTAAAATTAATTTTGGTCAGAACATTTCAATTATAAGTATAGGTATTAAAGAAAATGTAGATAGAGCGAAAGTACAATCTCATGTTAAATGTTTTTAAGGAGAAGTAGAAAGCTTCTGAAATCCATTGGTTGATATTATAGTGTATTCTTAAATCTAAGTAAAAAAAAAAAAAAAAAAAATGCATTGATAACCTCTTCCTTTATTTGAAGTCGGTTAGAACTATGAAAGAAGAAATAACCTACCCTACCCAGTAATGCGGAAGCCACTTAGGAAGAATAAGTTAAAAGTAGTTAATAATTAGTATATACAGTGGCGTGCATTGCATATATGCAAATAAGCAGTGCATACCCTACCCTCAGGGTCTTAAAGAGCCTTCAGATAGGACCATTAAAGTTTTGTAATTAAAAAAACACTAAGTAAAAAATATATGAAAGCGCCATCTAGTAATGAGCGGCCAAACTTCTAGGTCAATTGTCGCTAGACAGGCGACAGCGCAACCAGCGCGCGCGAGGCGCATAGCGTACAAAATAAAATCTTTAGCGTATATCTCTAAAAGCGTATTTTAATTTTTAACCGTAAATGCTAAACATTTACCTTTTAAAACACGTAAAAATCTCATGTTATCTATTGCAGGGTAAATCAATTATTATGAATCACTCGACATATGACGCCCTCTACTGTTGCATAGAAATATCAAATAAAATAAGCACGCCCAAAGAAAGAATCGTTCTGCTAGATGTGTGCGTGCAAGTTAGTAGTGTGTGTCGTGTAATGTTATAATCGTGCGCTTGTACTTACAAGATTAGCATCGGTCTTGTGTGAACAGTTTCATTCATAAATTCTCTATTCTCTAATTACGTGTTTCATTTTTTCTATGAATAAAATGATTTGCTTGGTTTGTTATTGTTGTTAAAGGTCATTATTCTTTTTTTAGAATTAAAAACATTATTCACAAATGTAAATACCTTTTAGTGTCTTTTAAGAAAATTAAGGATCTAATATTATCGAATTAGTCTTTCGTTTTGAAAATAATCTATGAAACCAAACGCTGTCTCAATTTTGAAAAATGAATAATTTAGGTTTTCCAGGAATCATTGGAGAGTGAGAGAGTTAACAATAAATATGGTTTCTATTTATTGTTTACATATCAAAATAAAATAGCGTTCGTACCCATACTTACAAAAAATTAAAGACATATTTTGACTAATTTCGATTGCAATATTATCATTAGCATATTCGATCGCCATTATTGTTTACCTTCGAACAATGCTGTATGGCGTTGGTGATAAATAAACGGTTCAAGTGCATAAATTCAGTAACTTATAAAAGTTTGAGCAGTGATAGTTTAATGTGTTAAGGTTAATTTATAGTTTATTCATTCATTTTATAATGAAAGCATATTCGTGCGGTCTTTGTTTGGGTTCAGTGTGCCTGGAAAAAGTACTTAGAGAAAACTTTAATTTCTATCCCTACTTATATCGTAAAATTAGAAATCATTCGCAAAGGAAGGAGTGTACCAATGTTACAAATATCCCAAAAAAAGGTGATAAAGTAACGCGTATATTTAATAATAAATATTACGAAAACTATTCTTGGCTAAGCGGCTTTGTACACACCAATCGATTAATTTGCTTTCCTTTTGTTTTATTGTCCAATATACGTAAAGTGTGGAATGATAAAGGATATTGTGATCTTAATAATTTTCATAAAAACGCTAAAAACATGATATGTTGGAAAAATATTATCATCATCAGTGTGCTTAGAAAATGCTGCCGAATGGTGTGTCATAATTTTGTGACGTAAATCAGGGTATGTACTTTTATTCAATTAGCAGTAGATAGACGATAGTATTAAATCAATCAAAAATATAACTTTCGTAAAGTAATTTGATTATAAACCGACATACCTATCTAAAATCTAAATTTTAATTTTACTTTATGTTTGTGTTGAACACCTTGTGCATACCCTGGGTCCAAGGGCTATGCACGCCACTGAGTATATACCTTCAAAGAAGATAGCGGGCGTGTAGTTGTCCTGCGTAGTAGTCATACATAGCGCATGCCACGGATCGACCGAACCGTGCACGTACGCGACCCGACCGGCGGGTATGTTTAAACCACCGAACTCTTCATTAGTCCACTCAGCACACGCGTTCACAAACACAGAGTCAAATCTGTAACGAAGAGAAAATAATATTAAAAATTGTTCAATGTACATACTTGTTTCAGTGTTTATTTTATAACTTAAGCTTATTTAAGCGATTATTTATGAACTATTTATGAAATTTATAGCTAATAAATCTAATAGGTTGGGGAAAAAGTCTTTTCGCATTATAGTATGTATGAACATGTAATAAAATCTCTTTGGCTATACTATTTGTATCTGGCTGGTTTTGGTATCAAATTAGGAAAATGTGTGAAGATGAGTGAATCTAATGAAGAAATTCCTTTTTACCTTTTAAAATTTTACTACAAAAAAGGTAAAAATGCAACGCAAGCCGCGAAAAAAATTTGGGTTTAGCGTTTTCAATCCGGAAATTTTGATGTCAAAGATGCACCTCGCTCTGGTTAGGAGGAGCCCTATGACGGATATAATGGATGCCATTTTTGAAAAAGTGGACCAAGATGGGCAAATCAGTAGGTACAATGTAGCTGAAGAACTGGGAATTGACCACAAAACCATTTTTGACGGAGCTGATAAGAAGTGGATCATGACCGAACCATTTTTGAACTGGTGATGAGAAGTGGATCATGTACGACAAGAAAGTGCGAAAAAGGTCACGGTCAAAGGCCGATCAGGCTTCACAGACTGTGGCGAAACCCGGGTTAACTCGCAACAAGGTGACGCTGTGTGTGTAGTAGTAGGATTGGAAGGGCATTATTCATTATAAGCTGTTACCACCAGGCAGGATCATCAATTCTGAATTCTACTGCGAACAACTGATGAGATTAAAGCAAGAAGTTTAGAGAAAGCGGCCGGAATTAATCAACAGAAGAGGTGTGGTTTTTCATCATGATAACGCTAGACCTAACACATCTTTAGCCACTCAGCTAAAATTAAGATAGTTTGGCTGGGAGGTGGTAATGCATCCGCTGTATAGTCCTGACCTTACACCTTCAGATTTCCACCTGTTTCGGTCTCTTCAGAATTCTTTAGGCAGTGTCAGGTTAACATCACGAGAGGACTGCCAAAACTACTTGTCGCGGTTTTTTGATTACAGAAACCCCAAAATTTCTATAGCAATGGGATTATGTCCCTACCTACCTATGCCTAATTTATGCAAAGGAAGAAAATAAATTCCAAAAACTTTTTAATGATGATAGTACTTCTAGAAAAAGAGGTAGTATTTAGATTTTATTACAACGTTCTACATAGATACTAGTTTGCGAAAAGACTATTATTCCCGCAACCCACTTTTCCGCAAATTTCTCCCTATATCACATTTCAATTTGTATGTCCACTTAAACTAACTTTATAACATTACTATCAGCAGGTGGATCAACTGAATTCCAAACTTTTTTCTCCAAAAGTGACAGATACTCTACATTCATAGCTTTTTGCCACCAGAGGAGTTTGATAACTTTATTGCCTACACATATGTTTGTGGCTTCTCAAAAATTCTGGTCTACATACCTATTTTATAATCGCCATATTTCGTCGGCGGTGTACCACGTGTACTGCGCATGGATCGGCAGCTGACAGACTCCTCTGTACTAGTCGCCACTTCCCCTCCAACTATAGCGCCGCCGACGTCTCGCGTCGTTTTTTCTCTCTTCCGCCTTTCCTCAGCAGAAGACTCGGCATCAGTAGAGGCCTGCTCTACCTCACTGTTGTTGCAGCAGTCATCGCCAGACTCACCATCTGTTAATTCATATAAAAATCATGTGATTTATTTATATTATATAAGACGAGAATTACGATATTCATCAATGTCAGCACATTTATTTTCAATAAAAAGTACATTAGGAATGTGCTTTTTACTATACAGAATAACCTTCCTTGGATTTATTTAATGGTTCTATAAATCGGTAACGCTGAATAACCGACAAAAATGCACAACTTTCTCTTAGCGTTCAATTTATTATGTAGACTAGACTGCGGGATTAATGAATAGGCAATGCATCCAAAAACAAAGGTTTCCTTTACAAATAGTGTGTCGGGACCACACTTCCTCAGTGTTGCTTCTGGTATTCAAATACATCTGCTGAGTACAATGCGGTAAGGTAAGCTGGTGAGCTGTTCCCTTCTTCTCTAGGAAACACTTAACACTGCCCCTATGGTAATTCAAAATCAAAACCAATGTTATCAAAACGCAGGCATTTTATATGTTACGCACTTACGTAATAATTATTTGATAAAGCAATCTTACACTTCACACATTTTCTTGAATAAATATCTAAAGTTTTGAAGAGAAAAATTATTAGTAGTAAGGGCGAGTAAGTACCTTGCATTTCCACAGCTGGAGTCTCTCATAGGGCTCCACACGTCACTATGGATGAGTTCCAAGGGTCGGCCAACATCTTTTCGGAGCCCGGGCCACAGGCTTTCCTTCCAGGCAGGCGCAAACTTGTTGAAATCTTCTTTGTCATCCTGAAATGAACATACCTTTAAGACAATGATACCCTAACCGTCTATGCCATAAATCAGTATTCATGTTAAGTATTATTAGACTTAACTAACTTTGCAATATTGACTTCCTGCGCTTGATGTAGGACAGTCATCGATTGCTCTTTTGCAAAACAAAACATTCATTCTATCAGTGACGTGCATAGAGGGTATGTAAAGTATATGCAAATGTTTATTTAATTTTCATTTTCATTAATTCTTCATTTTATATCATCTGCATACCCTGTACATAGCCTCAATGCACGCTACTGCATTCTATATACACCCACATAGATTAGCAGATATAACAGGCTGGTGTTGTATACTACAACTGTCATGGACAAAACACCCATCTACATTCATGATCACAACCATGCCTCTTTCACATAATTTAATAACAGAAAACAAATTTTGCAGACAACTACGGAACGTAAAAAACATTGTTTAAGGTTTTATCAAAGTTATTTATGCTGTTTACATGAATATCTGTAGAGCTCTCCAGTTTAGTCGCTCCATCATCACAAGTGATCATCCTTTTCCATCCATCACCACGGAAAGATCTGGAGCAGTCTTATTCCTAGCCAGGACTGCACGGACAATGTGATCAAAAGAGTTAGTGTTTAAAATTATACAACTTTAGGAAGTAACAGTTTCTACCCTTAGTAAAAGTTTGTTCACTGGCAATACAGTACAGCGTCGCTGGTACAGTTGCTTTCGAGTATTGTAGCAGTATACTTCAGTTAAATTGAATGTATATCCAAACCCTGTTTTAAAGCCTATAAACACTTCAACAGCCTAGACAGTAGATCTAAAAGGAACGTTTGTAAGTGGATAAAAATCAATACAGGATTTGCGACACTAAAACGATTGCAGTAAGAAGTTTTACTAAGACCGAAAGTTTTGTTTCGATACGCGAAATCGACTACGACTGCGAGCGTGCAAATGTGCTAAGGGTAAAAAGTCTTTCCCCATCAAATAAATAAATGAAAATATCATAATAATGTACTCAAGACTCCCCAGTAAACTGGTTAAAAGTAAAAGTCTTTTAAACTGTAATAAACCACATCCGAGCATGTTCACATTGAAATTGCCTGGTCTCCCCGTCCTCCCGTGTCAAACGGATGGTAACCCCTTTAGACCCTGACCTATTACCCCCATCTCTCCCATCCCCCTTAATTCTTAAATCTAGACAGATTACGAGTCTTAGAATATCTACGTCGAGTTTGTAAACACTTATTTTTCTTCAGTTAAAGGCAAATCCGCGTAACTATTACGCACCAACGCCAACATTAATAATCAATCAAATCCAACATATTCATTAAAATTAATTTTGGTCAGAACATTTCAATTATAAGTATAGGTATTAAAGAAAATGTAGATAGAGCGAAAGTACAATCTCATGTTAAATGTTTTTAAGGAGAAGTAGAAAGCTTCTGAAATCCATTGGTTGATATTATAGTGTATTCTTAAATCTAAGTAAAAAAAAAAAAAAAATGCATTGATAACCTCTTCCTTTATTTGAAGTCGGTTAGAACTATGAAAGAAGAAATAACCTACCCTACCCAGTAATGCGGAAGCCACTTAGGAAGAATAAGTTAAAAGTAGTTAATAATTAGTATATACAGTGGCGTGCATTGCATATATGCAAATAAGCAGTGCATACCCTACCCTCAGGGTCTTAAAGAGCCTTCAGATAGGACCATTAAAGTTTTGTAATTAAAAAAACACTAAGTAAAAAATATATGAAAGCGCCATCTAGTAATGAGCGGCCAAACTTCTAGGTCAATTGTCGCTAGACAGGCGACAGCGCAACCAGCGCGCGCGAGGCGCATAGCGTACAAAATAAAATCTTTAGCGTATATCTCTAAAAGCGTATTTTAATTTTTAACCGTAAATGCTAAACATTTACCTTTTAAAACACGTAAAAATCTCATGTTATCTATTGCAGGGTAAATCAATTATTATGAATCACTCGACATATGACGCCCTCTACTGTTGCATAGAAATATCAAATAAAATAAGCACGCCCAAAGAAAGAATCGTTCTGCTAGATGTGTGCGTGCAAGTTAGTAGTGTGTGTCGTGTAATGTTATAATCGTGCGCTTGTACTTACAAGATTAGCATCGGTCTTGTGTGAACAGTTTCATTCATAAATTCTCTATTCTCTAATTACGTGTTTCATTTTTTCTATGAATAAAATGATTTGCTTGGTTTGTTATTGTTGTTAAAGGTCATTATTCTTTTTTTAGAATTAAAAACATTATTCACAAATGTAAATACCTTTTAGTGTCTTTTAAGAAAATTAAGGATCTAATATTATCGAATTAGTCTTTCGTTTTGAAAATAATCTATGAAACCAAACGCTGTCTCAATTTTGAAAAATGAATAATTTAGGTTTTCCAGGAATCATTGGAGAGTGAGAGAGTTAACAATAAATATGGTTTCTATTTATTGTTTACATATCAAAATAAAATAGCGTTCGTACCCATACTTACAAAAAATTAAAGACATATTTTGACTAATTTCGATTGCAATATTATCATTAGCATATTCGATCGCCATTATTGTTTACCTTCGAACAATGCTGTATGGCGTTGGTGATAAATAAACGGTTCAAGTGCATAAATTCAGTAACTTATAAAAGTTTGAGCAGTGATAGTTTAATGTGTTAAGGTTAATTTATAGTTTATTCATTCATTTTATAATGAAAGCATATTCGTGCGGTCTTTGTTTGGGTTCAGTGTGCCTGGAAAAAGTACTTAGAGAAAACTTTAATTTCTATCCCTACTTATATCGTAAAATTAGAAATCATTCGCAAAGGAAGGAGTGTACCAATGTTACAAATATCCCAAAAAAAGGTGATAAAGTAACGCGTATATTTAATAATAAATATTACGAAAACTATTCTTGGCTAAGCGGCTTTGTACACACCAATCGATTAATTTGCTTTCCTTTTGTTTTATTGTCCAATATACGTAAAGTGTGGAATGATAAAGGATATTGTGATCTTAATAATTTTCATAAAAACGCTAAAAACATGATATGTTGGAAAAATATTATCATCATCAGTGTGCTTAGAAAATGCTGCCGAATGGTGTGTCATAATTTTGTGACGTAAATCAGGGTATGTACTTTTATTCAATTAGCAGTAGATAGACGATAGTATTAAATCAATCAAAAATATAACTTTCGTAAAGTAATTTGATTATAAACCGACATACCTATCTAAAATCTAAATTTTAATTTTACTTTATGTTTGTGTTGAACACCTTGTGCATACCCTGGGTCCAAGGGCTATGCACGCCACTGAGTATATACCTTCAAAGAAGATAGCGGGCGTGTAGTTGTCCTGCGTAGTAGTCATACATAGCGCATGCCACGGATCGACCGAACCGTGCACGTACGCGACCCGACCGGCGGGTATGTTTAAACCACCGAACTCTTCATTAGTCCACTCAGCACA
Organism: Pararge aegeria; assembly: GCF_905163445.1. NCBI lineage: Eukaryota > Metazoa > Arthropoda > Insecta > Lepidoptera > Nymphalidae > Pararge > Pararge aegeria. The sequence goes on along the minus strand of NW_024396990.1, from coordinate 47,257 downwards.
CGCGTTCACAAACACAGAGTCAAATCTGTAACGAAGAGAAAATAATATTAAAAATTGTTCAATGTACATACTTGTTTCAGTGTTTATTTTATAACTTAAGCTTATTTAAGCGATTATTTATGAACTATTTATGAAATTTATAGCTAATAAATCTAATAGGTTGGGGAAAAAGTCTTTTCGCATTATAGTATGTATGAACATGTAATAAAATCTCTTTGGCTATACTATTTGTATCTGGCTGGTTTTGGTATCAAATTAGGAAAATGTGTGAAAATGAGTGAATCTAATGAAGAAATTCCTTTTTACCTTTTAAAATTTTACTACAAAAAAGGTAAAAATGCAACGCAAGCCGCGAAAAAAATTTGGGTTTAGCGTTTTCAATCCGGAAATTTTGATGTCAAAGATGCACCTCGCTCTGGTTAGGAGGAGCCCTATGACGGATATAATGGATGCCATTTTTGAAAAAGTGGACCAAGATGGGCAAATCAGTAGGTACAATGTAGCTGAAGAACTGGGAATTGACCACAAAACCATTTTTGACGGAGCTGATAAGAAGTGGATCATGACCGAACCATTTTTGAACTGGTGATGAGAAGTGGATCATGTACGACAAGAAAGTGCGAAAAAGGTCACGGTCAAAGGCCGATCAGGCTTCACAGACTGTGGCGAAACCCGGGTTAACTCGCAACAAGGTGACGCTGTGTGTGTAGTAGTAGGATTGGAAGGGCATTATTCATTATAAGCTGTTACCACCAGGCAGGATCATCAATTCTGAATTCTACTGCGAACAACTGATGAGATTAAAGCAAGAAGTTTAGAGAAAGCGGCCGGAATTAATCAATAGAAGAGGTGTGGTTTTTCATCATGATAACGCTAGACCTAACACATCTTTAGCCACTCAGCTAAAATTAAGATAGTTTGGCTGGGAGGTGGTAATGCATCCGCTGTATAGTCCTGACCTTACACCTTCAGATTTCCACCTGTTTCGGTCTCTTCAGAATTCTTTAGGCAGTGTCAGGTTAACATCACGAGAGGACTGCCAAAACTACTTGTCGCGGTTTTTTGATTTCAGAAACCCCAAAATTTCTATAGCAATGGGATTATGTCCCTACCTACCTATGCCTAATTTATGCAAAGGAAGAAAATAAATTCCAAAAACTTTTTAATGATGATAGTACTTCTAGAAAAAGAGGTAGTATTTAGATTTTATTACAACGTTCTACATAGATACTAGTTTGCGAAAAGACTATTATTCCCGCAACCCACTTTTCCGCAAATTTCTCCCTATATCACATTTCAATTTGTATGTCCACTTAAACTAACTTTATAACATTACTATCAGCAGGTGGATCAACTGAATTCCAAACTTTTTTCTCCAAAAGTGACAGATACTCTACATTCATAGCTTTTTGCCACCAGAGGAGTTTGATAACTTTATTGCCTACACATATGTTTGTGGCTTCTCAAAAATTCTGGTCTACATACCTATTTTATAATCGCCATATTTCGTCGGCGGTGTACCACGTGTACTGCGCATGGATCGGCAGCTGACAGACTCCTCTGTACTAGTCGCCACTTCCCCTCCAACTATAGCGCCGCCGACGTCTCGCGTCGTTTTTTCTCTCTTCCGCCTTTCCTCAGCAGAAGACTCGGCATCAGTAGAGGCCTGCTCTACCTCACTGTTGTTGCAGCAGTCATCGCCAGACTCACCATCTGTTAATTCATATAAAAATCATGTGATTTATTTATATTATATAAGACGAGAATTACGATATTCATCAATGTCAGCACATTTATTTTCAATAAAAAGTACATTAGGAATGTGCTTTTTACTATACAGAATAACCTTCCTTGGATTTATTTAATGGTTCTATAAATCGGTAACGCTGAATAACCGACAAAAATGCACAACTTTCTCTTAGCGTTCAATTTATTATGTAGACTAGACTGCGGGATTAATGAATAGGCAATGCATCCAAAAACAAAGGTTTCCTTTACAAATAGTGTGTCGGGACCACACTTCCTCAGTGTTGCTTCTGGTATTCAAATACATCTGCTGAGTACAATGCGGTAAGGTAAGCTGGTGAGCTGTTCCCTTCTTCTCTAGGAAACACTTAACACTGCCCCTATGGTAATTCAAAATCAAAACCAATGTTATCAAAACGCAGGCATTTTATATGTTACGCACTTACGTAATAATTATTTGATAAAGCAATCTTACACTTCACACATTTTCTTGAATAAATATCTAAAGTTTTGAAGAGAAAAATTATTAGTAGTAAGGGCGAGTAAGTACCTTGCATTTCCACAGCTGGAGTCTCTCATAGGGCTCCACACGTCACTATGGATGAGTTCCAAGGGTCGGCCAACACGTTTCGTAGATCTTTTCGGAGCCCGGGCCACAGGCTTTCCTTCCAGGCAGGCGCAAACTTGTTGAAATCTTCTTTGTCATCCTGAAATGAACATACCTTTAAGACAATGATACCCTAACCGTCTATGCCATAAATCAGTATTCATGTTAAGTATTATTAGACTTAACTAACTTTGCAATATTGACTTCCTGCGCTTGATGTAGGACAGTCATCGATTGCTCTTTTGCAAAACAAAACATTCATTCTATCAGTGACGTGCATAGAGGGTATGTAAAGTATATGCAAATGTTTATTTAATTTTCATTTTCATTAATTCTTCATTTTATATCATCTGCATACCCTGTACATAGCCTCAATGCACGCTACTGCATTCTATATACACCCACATAGATTAGCAGATATAACAGGCTGGTGTTGTATACTACAACTGTCAAATTTTGCAGACCACTACGGAACGTAAAAAACATTGTTTAAGGTTTTATCAAAGTTATTTATGCTGTTTACATGAATATCTGTAGAGCTCTCCAGTTTAGTCGCTCCATCATCACAAGTGATCATCCTTTTCCATCCATCACCACGGAAAGATCTGGAGCAGTCTTATTCCTAGCCAGGACTGCACGGACAATGTGATCAAAAGAGTTAGTGTTTAAAATTATACAACTTTAGGAAGTAACAGTTTCTACCCTTAGTAAAAGTTTGTTCACTGGCAATACAGTACAGCGTCGCTGGTACAGTTGCTTTCGAGTATTGTAGCAGTATACTTCAGTTAAATTGAATGTATATCCAAACCCTGTTTTAAAGCCTATAAACACTTCAACAGCCTAGACAGTAGATCTAAAAGGAACGTTTGTAAGTGGATAAAAATCAATACAGGATTTGCGACACTAAAACGATTGCAGTAAGAAGTTTTGTTTCGATACGCGAAATCGACTACGACTGCGAGCGTGCAAATGTGCTAAGGGTAAAAAGTCTTTCCCCATCAAATAAATAAATGAAAATATCATAATAATGTACTCAAGACTCCCCAGTAAACTGGTTAAAAGTAAAAGTCTTTTAAACTGTAATAAACCACATCCGAGCATGTTCACGTTGAAATTGCCTGGTAACCCCTTTAGACCCCCATCTCTCCCATCCCCCTTAATTCTTAAATCTAGACAGATTACGAGTCTTAGAATATCTACGTCGAGTTTGTAAACACTTATTTTTCTTCAGTTAAAGGCAAATCCGCGTAACTATTACGCACCAACGCCAACATTAATAATCAATCAAATCCAACATATTCATTAAAATTAATTTTGGTCAGAACATTTCAATTATAAGTATAGGTATTAAAGAAAATGTAGATAGAGCGAAAGTACAATCTCATGTTAAATGTTTTTAAGGAGAAGTAGAAAGCTTCTGAAATCCATTGGTTGATATTATAGTGTATTCTTAAATCTAAGTAAAAAAAAAAAAAAAAAATGCATTGATAACCTCTTCCTTTATTTGAAGTCGGTTAGAACTATGAAAGAAGAAATAACCTACCCTACCCAGTAATGCGGAAGCCACTTAGGAAGAATAAGTTAAAAGTAGTTAATAATTAGTATATACAGTGGCGTGCATTGCATATATGCAAATAAGCAGTGCATACCCTACCCTCAGGGTCTTAAAGAGCCTTCAGATAGGACCATTAAAGTTTTGTAATTAAAAAAACACTAAGTAAAAAATATATGAAAGCGCCATCTAGTAATGAGCGGCCAAACTTCTAGGTCAATTGTCGCTAGACAGGCGACAGCGCAACCAGCGCGCGCGAGGCGCATAGCGTACAAAATAAAATCTTTAGCGTATATCTCTAAAAGCGTATTTTAATTTTTAACCGTAAATGCTAAACATTTACCTTTTAAACACGTAAAAATCTCATGTTATCTATTGCAGGGTAAATCAATTATTATGAATCACTCGACATATGACGCCCTCTACTGTTGCATAGAAATATCAAATAAAATAAGCACGCCCAAAGAAAGAATCGTTCTGCTAGATGTGTGCGTGCAAGTTAGTAGTGTGTGTCGTGTAATGTTATAATCGTGCGCTTGTACTTACAAGATTAGCATCGGTCTTGTGTGAACAGTTTCATTCATAAATTCTCTATTCTCTAATTACGTGTTTCATTTTTTCTATGAATAAAATGATTTGCTTGGTTTGTTATTGTTGTTAAAGGTCATTATTCTTTTTTTAGAATTAAAAACATTATTCACAAATGTAAATACCTTTTAGTGTCTTTTAAGAAAATTAAGGATCTAATATTATCGAATTAGTCTTTCGTTTTGAAAATAATCTATGAAACCAAACGCTGTCTCAATTTTGAAAAATGAATAATTTAGGTTTTCCAGGAATCATTGGAGAGTGAGAGAGTTAACAATAAATATGGTTTCTGTTTATTGTTTACATATCAAAATAAAATAGCGTTCGTACCCATACTTACAAAAAATTAAAGACATATTTTGACTAATTTCGATTGCAATATTATCATTAGCATATTCGATCGCCATTATTGTTTACCTTCGAACAATGCTGTATGGCGTTGGTGATAAATAAACGGTTCAAGTGCATAAATTCAGTAACTTATAAAAGTTTGAGCAGTGATAGTTTAATGTGTTAAGGTTAATTTATAGTTTATTCATTCATTTTATAATGAAAGCATATTCGTGCGGTCTTTGTTTGGGTTCAGTGTGCCTGGAAAAAGTACTTAGAGAAAACTTTAATTTCTATCCCTACTTATATCGTAAAATTAGAAATCATTCGCAAAGGAAGGAGTGTACCAATGTTACAAATATCCCAAAAAAAGGTGATAAAGTAACGCGTATATTTAATAATAAATATTACGAAAACTATTCTTGGCTAAGCGGCTTTGTACACACCAATCGATTAATTTGCTTTCCTTTTGTTTTATTGTCCAATATACGTAAAGTGTGGAATGATAAAGGATATTGTGATCTTAATAATTTTCATAAAAACGCTAAAAACATGATATGTTGGAAAAATATTATCATCATCAGTGTGCTTAGAAAATGCTGCCGAATGGTGTGTCATAATTTTGTGACGTAAATCAGGGTATGTACTTTTATTCAATTAGCAGTAGATAGACGATAGTATTAAATCAATCAAAAATATAACTTTCGTAAAGTAATTTGATTATAAACCGACATACCTATCTAAAATCTAAATTTTAATTTTACTTTATGTTTGTGTTGAACACCTTGTGCATACCCTGGGTCCAAGGGCTATGCACGCCACTGAGTATATACCTTCAAAGAAGATAGCGGGCGTGTAGTTGTCCTGCGTAGTAGTCATACATAGCGCATGCCACGGATCGACCGAACCGTGCACGTACGCGACCCGACCGGCGGGTATGTTTAAACCACCGAACTCTTCATTAGTCCACTCAGCACAGCAATCTGTAACGAAGAGAAAATAATATTAAAAATTGTTCAATGTACATACTTGTTTCAGTGTTTATTTTATAACTTAAGCTTATTTAAGCGATTATTTATGAACTATTTATGAAATTTATAGCTAATAAATCTAATAGGTTGGGGAAAAAGTCTTTTCGCATTATAGTATGTATGAACATGTAATAAAATCTCTTTGGCTATACTATTTGTATCTGGCTGGTTTTGGTATCAAATTAGGAAAATGTGTGAAGATGAGTGAATCTAATGAAGAAATTCCTTTTTACCTTTTAAAATTTTACTACAAAAAAGGTAAAAATGCAACGCAAGCCGCGAAAAAAATTTGGGTTTAGCGTTTTCAATCCGGAAATTTTGATGTCAAAGATGCACCTCGCTCTGGTTAGGAGGAGCCCTATGACGGATATAATGGATGCCATTTTTGAAAAAGTGGACCAAGATGGGCAAATCAGTAGGTACAATGTAGCTGAAGAACTGGGAATTGACCACAAAACCATTTTTGACGGAGCTGATAAGAAGTGGATCATGACCGAACCATTTTTGAACTGGTGATGAGAAGTGGATCATGTACGACAAGAAAGTGCGAAAAAGGTCACGGTCAAAGGCCGATCAGGCTTCACAGACTGTGGCGAAACCCGGGTTAACTCGCAACAAGGTGACGCTGTGTGTGTAGTAGTAGGATTGGAAGGGCATTATTCATTATAAGCTGTTACCACCAGGCAGGATCATCAATTCTGAATTCTACTGCGAACAACTGATGAGATTAAAGCAAGAAGTTTAGAGAAAGCGGCCGGAATTAATCAACAGAAGAGGTGTGGTTTTTCATCATGATAACGCTAGACCTAACACATCTTTAGCCACTCAGCTAAAATTAAGATAGTTTGGCTGGGAGGTGGTAATGCATCCGCTGTATAGTCCTGACCTTACACCTTCAGATTTCCACCTGTTTCGGTCTCTTCAGAATTCTTTAGGCAGTGTCAGGTTAACATCACGAGAGGACTGCCAAAACTACTTGTCGCGGTTTTTTGATTTCAGAAACCCCAAAATTTCTATAGCAATGGGATTATGTCCCTACCTACCTATGCCTAATTTATGCAAAGGAAGAAAATAAATTCCAAAAACTTTTTAATGATGATAGTACTTCTAGAAAAAGAGGTAGTATTTAGATTTTATTACAACGTTCTACATAGATACTAGTTTGCGAAAAGACTATTATTCCCGCAACCCACTTTTCCGCAAATTTCTCCCTATATCACATTTCAATTTGTATGTCCACTTAAACTAACTTTATAACATTACTATCAGCAGGTGGATCAACTGAATTCCAAACTTTTTTCTCCAAAAGTGACAGATACTCTACATTCATAGCTTTTTGCCACCAGAGGAGTTTGATAACTTTATTGCCTACACATATGTTTGTGGCTTCTCAAAAATTCTGGTCTACATACCTATTTTATAATCGCCATATTTCGTCGGCGGTGTACCACGTGTACTGCGCATGGATCGGCAGCTGACAGACTCCTCTGTACTAGTCGCCACTTCCCCTCCAACTATAGCGCCGCCGACGTCTCGCGTCGTTTTTTCTCTCTTCCGCCTTTCCTCAGCAGAAGACTCGGCATCAGTAGAGGCCTGCTCTACCTCACTGTTGTTGCAGCAGTCATCGCCAGACTCACCATCTGTTAATTCATATAAAAATCATGTGATTTATTTATATTATATAAGACGAGAATTACGATATTCATCAATGTCAGCACATTTATTTTCAATAAAAAGTACATTAGGAATGTGCTTTTTACTATACAGAATAACCTTCCTTGGATTTATTTAATGGTTCTATAAATCGGTAACGCTGAATAACCGACAAAAATGCACAACTTTCTCTTAGCGTTCAATTTATTATGTAGACTAGACTGCGGGATTAATGAATAGGCAATGCATCCAAAAACAAAGGTTTCCTTTACAAATAGTGTGTCGGGACCACACTTCCTCAGTGTTGCTTCTGGTATTCAAATACATCTGCTGAGTACAATGCGGTAAGGTAAGCTGGTGAGCTGTTCCCTTCTTCTCTAGGAAACACTTAACACTGCCCCTATGGTAATTCAAAATCAAAACCAATGTTATCAAAACGCAGGCATTTTATATGTTACGCACTTACGTAATAATTATTTGATAAAGCAATCTTACACTTCACACATTTTCTTGAATAAATATCTAAAGTTTTGAAGAGAAAAATTATTAGTAGTAAGGGCGAGTAAGTACCTTGCATTTCCACAGCTGGAGTCTCTCATAGGGCTCCACACGTCACTATGGATGAGTTCCAAGGGTCGGCCAACACGTTTCGTAGATCTTTTCGGAGCCCGGGCCACAGGCTTTCCTTCCAGGCAGGCGCAAACTTGTTGAAATCTTCTTTGTCATCCTGAAATGAACATACCTTTAAGACAATGATACCCTAACCGTCTATGCCATAAATCAGTATTCATGTTAAGTATTATTAGACTTAACTAACTTTGCAATATTGACTTCCTGCGCTTGATGTAGGACAGTCATCGATTGCTCTTTTGCAAAACAAAACATTCATTCTATCAGTGACGTGCATAGAGGGTATGTAAAGTATATGCAAATGTTTATTTAATTTTCATTTTCATTAATTCTTCATTTTATATCATCTGCATACCCTGTACATAGCCTCAATGCACGCTACTGCATTCTATATACACCCACATAGATTAGCAGATATAACAGGCTGGTGTTGTATACTACAACTGTCATGGACAAAACACCCATCTACATTCATGATCACAACCATGCCTCTTTCACATAATTTAATAACAGAAAACAAATTTTGCAGACAACTACGGAACGTAAAAAACATTGTTTAAGGTTTTATCAAAGTTATTTATGCTGTTTACATGAATATCTGTAGAGCTCTCCAGTTTAGTCGCTCCATCATCACAAGTGATCATCCTTTTCCATCCATCACCACGGAAAGATCTGGAGCAGTCTTATTCCTAGCCAGGACTGCACGGACAATGTGATCAAAAGAGTTAGTGTTTAAAATTATACAACTTTAGGAAGTAACAGTTTCTACCCTTAGTAAAAGTTTGTTCACTGGCAATACAGTACAGCGTCGCTGGTACAGTTGCTTTCGAGTATTGTAGCAGTATACTTCAGTTAAATTGAATGTATATCCAAACCCTGTTTTAAAGCCTATAAACACTTCAACAGCCTAGACAGTAGATCTAAAAGGAACGTTTGTAAGTGGATAAAAATCAATACAGGATTTGCGACACTAAAACGATTGCAGTAAGAAGTTTTACTAAGACCGAAAGTTTTGTTTCGATACGCGAAATCGACTACGACTGCGAGCGTGCAAATGTGCTAAGGGTAAAAAGTCTTTCCCCATCAAATAAATAAATGAAAATATCATAATAATGTACTCAAGACTCCCCAGTAAACTGGTTAAAAGTAAAAGTCTTTTAAACTGTAATAAACCACATCCGAGCATGTTCACATTGAAATTGCCTGGTCTCCCCGTCCTCCCGTGTCAAACGGATGGTAACCCCTTTAGACCCTGACCTATTACCCCCATCTCTCCCATCCCCCTTAATTCTTAAATCTAGACAGATTACGAGTCTTAGAATATCTACGTCGAGTTTGTAAACACTTATTTTTCTTCAGTTAAAGGCAAATCCGCGTAACTATTACGCACCAACGCCAACATTAATAATCAATCAAATCCAACATATTCATTAAAATTAATTTTGGTCAGAACATTTCAATTATAAGTATAGGTATTAAAGAAAATGTAGATAGAGCGAAAGTACAATCTCATGTTAAATGTTTTTAAGGAGAAGTAGAAAGCTTCTGAAATCCATTGGTTGATATTATAGTGTATTCTTAAATCTAAGTAAAAAAAAAAAAAAAAAATGCATTGATAACCTCTTCCTTTATTTGAAGTCGGTTAGAACTATGAAAGAAGAAATAACCTACCCTACCCAGTAATGCGGAAGCCACTTAGGAAGAATAAGTTAAAAGTAGTTAATAATTAGTATATACAGTGGCGTGCATTGCATATATGCAAATAAGCAGTGCATACCCTACCCTCAGGGTCTTAAAGAGCCTTCAGATAGGACCATTAAAGTTTTGTAATTAAAAAAACACTAAGTAAAAAATATATGAAAGCGCCATCTAGTAATGAGCGGCCAAACTTCTAGGTCAATTGTCGCTAGACAGGCGACAGCGCAACCAGCGCGCGCGAGGCGGCGCATAGCGTACAAAATAAAATCTTTAGCGTATATCTCTAAAAGCGTATTTTAATTTTTAACCGTAAATGCTAAACATTTACCTTTTAAAACACGTAAAAATCTCATGTTATCTATTGCAGGGTAAATCAATTATTATGAATCACTCGACATATGACGCCCTCTACTGTTGCATAGAAATATCAAATAAAATAAGCACGCCCAAAGAAAGAATCGTTCTGCTAGATGTGTGCGTGCAAGTTAGTAGTGTGTGTCGTGTAATGTTATAATCGTGCGCTTGTACTTACAAGATTAGCATCGGTCTTGTGTGAACAGTTTCATTCATAAATTCTCTATTCTCTAATTACGTGTTTCATTTTTTCTATGAATAAAATGATTTGCTTGGTTTGTTATTGTTGTTAAAGGTCATTATTCTTTTTTTAGAATTAAAAACATTATTCACAAATGTAAATACCTTTTAGTGTCTTTTAAGAAAATTAAGGATCTAATATTATCGAATTAGTCTTTCGTTTTGAAAATAATCTATGAAACCAAACGCTGTCTCAATTTTGAAAAATGAATAATTTAGGTTTTCCAGGAATCATTGGAGAGTGAGAGAGTTAACAATAAATATGGTTTCTATTTATTGTTTACATATCAAAATAAAATAGCGTTCGTACCCATACTTACAAAAAATTAAAGACATATTTTGACTAATTTCGATTGCAATATTATCATTAGCATATTCGATCGCCATTATTGTTTACCTTCGAACAATGCTGTATGGCGTTGGTGATAAATAAACGGTTCAAGTGCATAAATTCAGTAACTTATAAAAGTTTGAGCAGTGATAGTTTAATGTGTTAAGGTTAATTTATAGTTTATTCATTCATTTTATAATGAAAGCATATTCGTGCGGTCTTTGTTTGGGTTCAGTGTGCCTGGAAAAAGTACTTAGAGAAAACTTTAATTTCTATCCCTACTTATATCGTAAAATTAGAAATCATTCGCAAAGGAAGGAGTGTACCAATGTTACAAATATCCCAAAAAAAGGTGATAAAGTCACGCGTATATTTAATAATAAATATTACGAAAACTATTCTTGGCTAAGCGGCTTTGTACACACCAATCGATTAATTTGCTTTCCTTTTGTTTTATTGTCCAATATACGTAAAGTGTGGAATGATAAAGGATATTGTGATCTTAATAATTTTCATAAAAACGCTAAAAACATGATATGTTGGAAAAATATTATCATCATCAGTGTGCTTAGAAAATGCTGCCGAATGGTGTGTCATAATTTTGTGACGTAAATCAGGGTATGTACTTTTATTCAATTAGCAGTAGATAGACGATAGTATTAAATCAATCAAAAATATAACTTTCGTAAAGTAATTTGATTATAAACCGACATACCTATCTAAAATCTAAATTTTAATTTTACTTTATGTTTGTGTTGAACACCTTGTGCATACCCTGGGTCCAAGGGCTATGCACGCCACTGAGTATATACCTTCAAAGAAGATAGCGGGCGTGTAGTTGTCCTGCGTAGTAGTCATACATAGCGCATGCCACGGATCGACCGAACCGTGCACGTACGCGACCCGACCGGCGGGTATGTTTAAACCACCGAACTCTTCATTAGTCCACTCAGCACACGCGTTCACAAACACAGAGTCAAATCTGTAACGAAGAGAAAATAATATTAAAAATTGTTCAATGTACATACTTGTTTCAGTGTTTATTTTATAACTTAAGCTTATTTAAGCGATTATTTATGAACTATTTATGAAATTTATAGCTAATAAATGTAATAGGTTGGGGAAAAAGTCTTTTCGCATTATAGTATGTATGAACATGTAATAAAATCTCTTTGGCTATACTATTTGTATCTGGCTGGTTTTGGTATCAAATTAGGAAAATGTGTGAAGATGAGTGAATCTAATGAAGAAATTCCTTTTTACCTTTTAAAATTTTACTACAAAAAAGGTAAAAATGCAACGCAAGCCGCGAAAAAAATTTGGGTTTAGCGTTTTCAATCCGGAAATTTTGATGTCAAAGATGCACCTCGCTCTGGTTAGGAGGAGCCCTATGACGGATATAATGGATGCCATTTTTGAAAAAGTGTACCAAGATGGGCAAATCAGTAGGTACAATGTAGCTGAAGAACTGGGAATTGACCACAAAACCATTTTTGACGGAGCTGATAAGAAGTGGATCATGACCGAACCATTTTTGAACTGGTGATGAGAAGTGGATCATGTACGACAAGAAAGTGCGAAAAAGGTCACGGTCAAAGGCCGATCAGGCTTCACAGACTGTGGCGAAACCCGGGTTAACTCGCAACAAGGTGACGCTGTGTGTGTAGTAGTAGGATTGGAAGGGCATTATTCATTATAAGCTGTTACCACCAGGCAGGACCATCAATTCTGAATTCTACTGCGAACAACTGATGAGATTAAAGCAAGAAGTTTAGAGAAAGCGGCCGGAATTAATCAACAGAAGAGGTGTGGTTTTTCATCATGATAACGCTAGACCTAACACATCTTTAGCCACTCAACTAAAATTAAGATAGTTTGGCTGGGAGGTGGTAATGCATCCGCTGTATAGTCCTGACCTTACACCTTCAGATTTCCACCTGTTTCGGTCTCTTCAGAATTCTTTAGGCAGTGTCAGGTTAACATCACGAGAGGACTGCCAAAACTACTTGTCGCGGTTTTTTGATTTCAGAAACCCCAAAATTTCTATAGCAATGGGATTATGTCCCTACCTACCTATGCCTAATTTATGCAAAGGAAGAAAATAAATTCCAAAAACTTTTTAATGCTGATAGTACTTCTAGAAAAAGAGGTAGTATTTAGATTTTATTACAACGTTCTACATAGATACTAGTTTGCGAAAAGACTATTATTCCCGCAACCCACTTTTCCGCAAATTTCTCCCTATATCACATTTCAATTTGTATGTCCACTTAAACTAACTTTATAACATTACTATCAGCAGGTGGATCAACTGAATTCCAAACTTTTTTCTCCAAAAGTGACAGATACTCTACATTCATAGCTTTTTGCCACCAGAGGAGTTTGATAACTTTATTGCCTACACATATGTTTGTGGCTTCTCAAAAATTCTGGTCTACATACCTATTTTATAATCGCCATATTTCGTCGGCGGTGTACCACGTGTACTGCGCATGGATCGGCAGCTGACAGACTCCTCTGTACTAGTCGCCACTTCCCCTCCAACTATAGCGCCGCCGACGTCTCGCGTCGTTTTTTCTCTCTTCCGCCTTTCCTCAGCAGAAGACTCGGCATCAGTAGAGGCCTGCTCTACCTCACTGTTGTTGCAGCAGTCATCGCCAGACTCACCATCTGTTAATTCATATAAAAATCATGTGATTTATTTATATTATATAAGACGAGAATTACGATATTCATCAATGTCAGCACATTTATTTTCAATAAAAAGTACATTAGGAATGTGCTTTTTACTATACAGAATAACCTTCCTTGGATTTATTTAATGGTTCTATAAATCGGTAACGCTGAATAACCGACAAAAATGCACAACTTTCTCTTAGCGTTCAATTTATTATGTAGACTAGACTGCGGGATTAATGAATAGGCAATGCATCCAAAAACAAAGGTTTCCTTTACAAATAGTGTGTCGGGACCACACTTCCTCAGTGTTGCTTCTGGTATTCAAATACATCTGCTGAGTACAATGCGGTAAGGTAAGCTGGGCCCCAAGTCTGCTATTTTACAAGATTTGTCATTATGACACCATTCCATTGCAATCCAATTATCATTGTGCCCAAAGTCGCTAGTCTACTAAATTCACAATGGTCTTGCAATTGGATTGTAATTGGATGATAATTGCATTGTGGTAGAAAGAGAATCAGTGTTGCCATTTGGTCAAACTGTGTTTGAGAAGTAAAATTAAAAAAACTACCATTAATTAATAATGTCCAATTAAGCGAATTTTTGATTAGAAATATTTTTAAATGTTATTGATTTCCTATCTAAAGACGAACTTTGTATCACATTTGGTAAAACAATCGAAGGAATCCAAAAAAACAAATATTTTGTGTGCCGTAAGAAGACGTAATGTCAAAAATAATTATATTTAATCTGTAACTGTCACATTAAAATTTTATCTTGTTAACCTGCGTTTCGCGCTGTTGATATATTTCAAATATATTACAAAAGTGAACACGAAAATGGTTATCATACAACAAATTTCGGCGCTTCTCGACTTCTTAGAGAGCCAGCCAGAGCTAGCGCTCGGCCATTGCAGCCGCACAAGTGAAGGGCGCAGCTTCGCAAAGCGGCGTTGGGTGGAGTGCGCTCAGATTTTAAATTCAGTCGGGGCAGATTGCCCCAATAAATCTCCCATGGAATGGCGAGCCGTAAGTAATGAAAACTTGCACCGTCTATGTGTGATATTTTTCTAACTATGATATAAAGTCTAAACACTACTTTAATGCTGTTCTTTTTTTTTAGTTTTATAATGAATATAAGTGCAAATTGGTTAAAAAAATTAAATTAAAAAAGCGAGAACTGAGCGCTACAAACATGCATTTTGTTTTTATTTATTTGCACATTTAAGGTGGTGGCCCTGCCAAAAATATAAAATTAACCCCGCTACAGGAACGGCTCTATGACATAATAGGACGGGATATTGGGGAGCCATTAGCTGGTGTCCGTCATAACCCACTATCTGTAAGCTTTATAACATAATAATGATATTTGAATGGTTGTTTGCATCACTGCACCCCAACTTCTTGTTTTGTGCTATGTCATGTTTTGTTGCACTCTATATATATATTTTTTATTCATTTTATAACTTCTCTAACTGCATGGTTTTTGTTAAATAGCCAATTATATCATTGCCTGCTGTGGAAGTTGTTGCTAGCGCAAATCCTGCAAATCATTCTTATTCGTGAGTGGTTATAAACTTTACTAACCTTTTGTTTTAACAATATTTCCTTTGATCTTCACTGAATCATCTACTACATACTATTTTATTTTTACAGGATATTAGACAGTTATTGTGTCACATCAGCTAGTGCAGATATGGTGCCTGGTAGTGACACCAATAATGTTGATTCTGCATATAATGCAGAATCACAAGTAATAAGGTATATAATTTATCAGCAGGCAACTTATATACATGTATGGAAATGTCTGCAATAATAATCATACTAATGTACATTTTTTAGCTTAGACCATGAACCGTTGATAGAGCAGAATATTAATAATTTTGAGTTAGATGAAGAACAAACACCATCCATCATTCGGACTCCGCCTTTAAAAAAATCTAGCCAACAATCAAGGAAACGTCGTCCAAGATATTACCCAACAGAAGGTTGTTCATGTAGTTACTTTTCTATTAGCTGTCTGAAAGATAATAGCAACTAATAATGTATTTGTAACTTAAGACATAAAATATTATTAATATAATTTATTGTTCTTTGGAGTGTGTAAGAGGGCATCAGAGATTTAGAAATATTACCTTTTTATTTACAGATAGAGCTTTAAAAGATTCTCAAGCCAAACTCCTAGAAATAGAGGCCAAGAATGCCGAGGCCACTTTGGCACATGCTCAGGCCACTAATAACTTGGCTGCAGCCATTGATAGATTAGGACAAGTTACCAATGAATCTTCCAGTAGGCTGGCTGCAGCCATAGAAAAAATTGGGGACATGATTGGCATCTTTGCCTCAGCTTCATCAAAGAAGGTTCTTTTTTTATTTTGTTCAATTAAACCCAAAATGGCCATTGGCCATATATACTTGGGTCAGCGAGGTCGGAGAGATTTATTTTTAAAAACAATTAGTGGTAATGTAAAAGTTCTAATTATTTTTCCAGAAACGTAGGAAGATCGTTTTGACATCAGATTCAGAGTCAGACTGAAGAAAATAAATCTTTTGTGTCAGGTAAAATTTGTTAATTTCATCTTAGTTCAATCAAATTTGAAAAACATTAACAAATATTGGGTAAAATCAAATTATTAAAACAATAATATATTTTTGTAATTTTATTTTCAATTGAGGAGACAATCACAGTAATTATGATTTGATTCAAATTAAATTTCTTTTTATTTATGTATATATGTCATAGGCACTTATGAAGTGTACATAATGTTTTCATTAGGTTTAGATCAATTTCAATCAATTAATAATATTTCGCTATGAAGTTAAATATCATTTTTATACTTGTTCAATCTTATACACAATTATAAGACTAAATACGAGATTTGACCCTTTAAACATACTAATAATTTATGCATTTCTCCACAGTTGGTTGACAAGAGCCTGCTGCAGTGACCGACCTTCAAGAAGACCCTGATTCACTCGTTGATGTCTCTGTGAATTGAGTCCTTCAATAGAACTTTCCAACTCTGCTCTCGAATTCTGTTCATCCTGAATTACAAAAGTTATTGTTTAATAATCATACTTATAGCATGAAGTCTGCCTTTTGTAAACCATTTTTCTCTGTTATGCACTAAATTGAATAAGTAAATAAATAGATTGTTCATTGTCTTGAAACTCTGTTTTATATTAAATGTCTCCCTCATAGAAAGAATTTTAATAAACACAAAAATTTAATACCTGTTGCAGAAGAAGAGTTTCCTCAGGTGTCAGCAGAGGCACAGGTGCTTTCATTTTGTTTGCTATGTTGTGCAAAACACAACATGCATTAACAATCTTGCCTGCAGAGATAGGATCATAATGTAAAGCACGTGCTCCAAGCAAACATCTGAAAAATATTTGGCAATAAAACTATTTACCTTATTTTAGCAGTTTAGACCCTTTGCTATAATGATACATTACAATAGAGTAGAAACTATTAAAATAACATACTATTTCAGACAGAATTTTATTAACTTTACCTAAAACGTGCTTTCAATACACCTATACAGCGCTCAACTGTATTACGTGCAGTGACATGTTTCACATAAAAGCGGTGCTGTGGTGTCCCCTCTATGGTATTCAAAATTGGGGTCATCATCGTTTTCCTAAGAGGATAACCACTGTCACCTGAAAATCCAACCAATATTAACCTTAAAGATTAAAATTCTTATTGGAATGTATTCAATAAAATTAAAATAATTAATACCTAATAAAAAACCTTGATTGCCATTTTCATTTAATTCTATTAAATGTTGACTTAGTGGATGACTTTGCCACACACTGCAGTCATGAGCAGAGCCTGGGTTGCTGGCATCTATGCACAATATATTAAGGTCTGAGTCGCAGATCTGTAAATTAAATTGAAACAAATAAGCTAGGTATATAACATTGTATTTTAAAATATAATTTAAATATTAAACCTACTATCATAACATTTAGGGAGTGGAATCCTTTCCTGTTAAAATACCGCTCTTCATGCACTTTTGGTCTTATTATTGCCACATGTGTGCCATCAATGCAACCTAGGACTCCTGGGAAATCAAATTTCTGATAAAACCTGAAAAAGATTATTAGTAAATCATATAACATATTGCGTTCATATAATATGGCAAAATATCATTTCTTACTTAGCCTTAATAGCATTTCGGGTATCACTCTGGGTGGGCCATTTCACATATTTTCTAAATATTATATTAAGTGCCTCCGTCACTTGTCTCACAGCTCTTGAAACAGTCTTCTGTGCCACATTATGGAGGGCACTCTGCCCAACCAACGTTTGATAACACCCAGATGCGTAAAACGCTAGTGCTACCAGAATCTGCAAAAAAAAAAAATTGGCATTACCGTCATACACAATCATAATGTATTCTGAGACTGCTATGCTATTATTAAAAAGCAATGAAAATTTTAGTTGTTTTTTACCTTAGTTTCTGCCGAAATTCCATCATTCCGACGGGGTTTGGGAATCAGTGGAGTGAGCTCCTCCACTAGCCCCCTAACAGTTTCTTTCCCAAGGCGAAACGTTTTTATAAATTCCGCATCGGGAATATGAAAGGGATCTATATTGATCCTGAGTAAGCGGCGGGCTCGACGGCGCCTTCTACGCTCTGAAAGATGGTTTTGGCGAGCATCAACAGCATTAGCCATCTCCAGAATATTCCATCGCAGCCTTAACATTATCTGAACACTTTTATTTTTACACAAATTTTATTTCTATAAAAATAATATTGCTAAAAGGCAATGACTGCAGAATTGCGTCTCAATGGTCTCACAATGATCAATAGAACTGTCAAAATATTAGCAGACTACCAATTCGTGCGATCATTGAATTGTCATTGTGCAGCAGACTAGCAAATGTTCATTGAAGTGTCAGTGGTTTTCCATCGGAAAATCATAATGACACCATAATGACACCATTGTGTTAGCAGACTACCAAATATGCCAAAATTGACAATTATGAAGTCACTGATCGATCACTGACACACAATTGTAATAGCAGACTTGGGGCCCTGGTGAGCTGTTCCCTTCTTCTCTAGGAAACACTTAACACTGCCCCTATGGTAATTCAAAATCAAAACCAATGTTATCAAAACGCAGGCATTTTATATGTTACGCACTTACGTAATAATTATTTGATAAAGCAATCTTACACTTCACACATTTTCTTGAATAAATATCTAAAGTTTTGAAGAGAAAAATTATTAGTAGTAAGGGCGAGTAAGTACCTTGCATTTCCACAGCTGGAGTCTCTCATAGGGCTCCACACGTCACTATGGATGAGTTCCAAGGGTCGGCCAACACGTTTCGTAGATCTTTTCGGAGCCCGGGCCACAGGCTTTCCTTCCAGGCAGGCGCAAACTTGTTGAAATCTTCTTTGTCATCCTGAAATGAACATACCTTTAAGACAATGATACCCTAACCGTCTATGCCATAAATCAGTATTCATGTTAAGTATTATTAGACTTAACTAACTTTGCAATATTGACTTCCTGCGCTTGATGTAGGACAGTCATCGATTGCTCTTTTGCAAAACAAAACATTCATTCTATCAGTGACGTGCATAGAGGGTATGTAAAGTATATGCAAATGTTTATTTAATTTTCATTTTCATTAATTCTTCATTTTATATCATCTGCATACCCTGTACATAGCCTCAATGCACGCTACTGCATTCTATATACACCCACATAGATTAGCAGATATAACAGGCTGGTGTTGTATACTACAACTGTCATGGACAAAACACCCATCTACATTCATGATCACAACCATGCCTCTTTCACATAATTTAATAACAGAAAACAAATTTTGCAGACAACTACGGAACGTAAAAAACATTGTTTAAGGTTTTATCAAAGTTATTTATGCTGTTTACATGAATATCTGTAGAGCTCTCCAGTTTAGTCGCTCCATCATCACAAGTGATCATCCTTTTCCATCCATCACCACGGAAAGATCTGGAGCAGTCTTATTCCTAGCCAGGACTGCACGGACAATGTGATCAAAAGAGTTAGTGTTTAAAATTATACAACTTTAGGAAGTAACAGTTTCTACCCTTAGTAAAAGTTTGTTCACTGGCAATACAGTACAGCGTCGCTGGTACAGTTGCTTTCGAGTATTGTAGCAGTATACTTCAGTTAAATTGAATGTATATCCAAACCCTGTTTTAAAGCCTATAAACACTTCAACAGCCTAGACAGTAGATCTAAAAGGAACGTTTGTAAGTGGATAAAAATCAATACAGGATTTGCGACACTAAAACGATTGCAGTAAGAAGTTTTGTTTCGATACGCGAAATCGACTACGACTGCGAGCGTGCAAATGTGCTAAGGGTAAAAAGTCTTTCCCCATCAAATAAATAAATGAAAATATCATAATAATGTACTCAAGACTCCCCAGTAAACTGGTTAAAAGTAAAAGTCTTTTAAACTGTAATAAACCACATCCGAGCATGTTCACATTGAAATTGCCTGGTCTCCCCGTCCTCCCGTGTCAAACGGATGGTAACCCCTTTAGACCCTGACCTATTACCCCCATCTCTCCCATCCCCCTTAATTCTTAAATCTAGACAGATTACGAGTCTTAGAATATCTACGTCGAGTTTGTAAACACTTATTTTTCTTCAGTTAAAGGCAAATCCGCGTAACTATTACGCACCAACGCCAACATTAATAATCAATCAAATCCAACATATTCATTAAAATTAATTTTGGTCAGAACATTTCAATTATAAGTATAGGTATTAAAGAAAATGTAGATAGAGCGAAAGTACAATCTCATGTTAAATGTTTTTAAGGAGAAGTAGAAAGCTTCTGAAATCCATTGGTTGATATTATAGTGTATTCTTAAATCTAAGTAAAAAAAAAAAAAAAAATGCATTGATAACCTCTTCCTTTATTTGAAGTCGGTTAGAACTATGAAAGAAGAAATAACCTACCCTACCCAGTAATGCGGAAGCCACTTAGGAAGAATAAGTTAAAAGTAGTTAATAATTAGTATATACAGTGGCGTGCATTGCATATATGCAAATAAGCAGTGCATACCCTACCCTCAGGGTCTTAAAGAGCCTTCAGATAGGACCATTAAAGTTTTGTAATTAAAAAAACACTAAGTAAAAAATATATGAAAGCGCCATCTAGTAATGAGCGGCCAAACTTCTAGGTCAATTGTCGCTAGACAGGCGACAGCGCAACCAGCGCGCGCGAGGCGGCGCATAGCGTACAAAATAAAATCTTTAGCGTATATCTCTAAAAGCGTATTTTAATTTTTAACCGTAAATGCTAAACATTTACCTTTTAAAACACGTAAAAATCTCATGTTATCTATTGCAGGGTAAATCAATTATTATGAATCACTCGACATATGACGCCCTCTACTGTTGCATAGAAATATCAAATAAAATAAGCACGCCCAAAGAAAGAATCGTTCTGCTAGATGTGTGCGTGCAAGTTAGTAGTGTGTGTCGTGTAATGTTATAATCGTGCGCTTGTACTTACAAGATTAGCATCGGTCTTGTGTGAACAGTTTCATTCATAAATTCTCTATTCTCTAATTACGTGTTTCATTTTTTCTATGAATAAAATGATTTGCTTGGTTTGTTATTGTTGTTAAAGGTCATTATTCTTTTTTTAGAATTAAAAACATTATTCACAAATGTAAATACCTTTTAGTGTCTTTTAAGAAAATTAAGGATCTAATATTATCGAATTAGTCTTTCGTTTTGAAAATAATCTATGAAACCAAACGCTGTCTCAATTTTGAAAAATGAATAATTTAGGTTTTCCAGGAATCATTGGAGAGTGAGAGAGTTAACAATAAATATGGTTTCTATTTATTGTTTACATATCAAAATAAAATAGCGTTCGTACCCATACTTACAAAAAATTAAAGACATATTTTGACTAATTTCGATTGCAATATTATCATTAGCATATTCGATCGCCATTATTGTTTACCTTCGAACAATGCTGTATGGCGTTGGTGATAAATAAACGGTTCAAGTGCATAAATTCAGTAACTTATAAAAGTTTGAGCAGTGATAGTTTAATGTGTTAAGGTTAATTTATAGTTTATTCATTCATTTTATAATGAAAGCATATTCGTGCGGTCTTTGTTTGGGTTCAGTGTGCCTGGAAAAAGTACTTAGAGAAAACTTTAATTTCTATCCCTACTTATATCGTAAAATTAGAAATCATTCGCAAAGGAAGGAGTGTACCAATGTTACAAATATCCCAAAAAAAGGTGATAAAGTCACGCGTATATTTAATAATAAATATTACGAAAACTATTCTTGGCTAAGCGGCTTTGTACACACCAATCGATTAATTTGCTTTCCTTTTGTTTTATTGTCCAATATACGTAAAGTGTGGAATGATAAAGGATATTGTGATCTTAATAATTTTCATAAAAACGCTAAAAACATGATATGTTGGAAAAATATTATCATCATCAGTGTGCTTAGAAAATGCTGCCGAATGGTGTGTCATAATTTTGTGACGTAAATCAGGGTATGTACTTTTATTCAATTAGCAGTAGATAGACGATAGTATTAAATCAATCAAAAATATAACTTTCGTAAAGTAATTTGATTATAAACCGACATACCTATCTAAAATCTAAATTTTAATTTTACTTTATGTTTGTGTTGAACACCTTGTGCATACCCTGGGTCCAAGGGCTATGCACGCCACTGAGTATATACCTTCAAAGAAGATAGCGGGCGTGTAGTTGTCCTGCGTAGTAGTCATACATAGCGCATGCCACGGATCGACCGAACCGTGCACGTACGCGACCCGACCGGCGGGTATGTTTAAACCACCGAACTCTTCATTAGTCCACTCAGCACACGCGTTCACAAACACAGAGTCAAATCTGTAACGAAGAGAAAATAATATTAAAAATTGTTCAATGTACATACTTGTTTCAGTGTTTATTTTATAACTTAAGCTTATTTAAGCGATTATTTATGAACTATTTATGAAATTTATAGCTAATAAATCTAATAGGTTGGGGAAAAAGTCTTTTCGCATTATAGTATGTATGAACATGTAATAAAATCTCTTTGGCTATACTATTTGTATCTGGCTGGTTTTGGTATCAAATTAGGAAAATGTGTGAAGATGAGTGAATCTAATGAAGAAATTCCTTTTTACCTTTTAAAATTTTACTACAAAAAAGGTAAAAATGCAACGCAAGCCGCGAAAAAAATTTGGGTTTAGCGTTTTCAATCCGGAAATTTTGATGTCAAAGATGCACCTCGCTCTGGTTAGGAGGAGCCCTATGACGGATATAATGGATGCCATTTTTGAAAAAGTGGACCAAGATGGGCAAATCAGTAGGTACAATGTAGCTGAAGAACTGGGAATTGACCACAAAACCATTTTTGACGGAGCTGATAAGAAGTGGATCATGACCGAACCATTTTTGAACTGGTGATGAGAAGTGGATCATGTACGACAAGAAAGTGCGAAAAAGGTCACGGTCAAAGGCCGATCAGGCTTCACAGACTGTGGCGAAACCCGGGTTAACTCGCAACAAGGTGACGCTGTGTGTGTAGTAGTAGGATTGGAAGGGCATTATTCATTATAAGCTGTTACCACCAGGCAGGACCATCAATTCTGAATTCTACTGCGAACAACTGATGAGATTAAAGCAAGAAGTTTAGAGAAAGCGGCCGGAATTAATCAACAGAAGAGGTGTGGTTTTTCATCATGATAACGCTAGACCTAACACATCTTTAGCCACTCAGCTAAAATTAAGATAGTTTGGCTGGGAGGTGGTAATGCATCCGCTGTATAGTCCTGACCTTACACCTTCAGATTTCCACCTGTTTCGGTCTCTTCAGAATTCTTTAGGCAGTGTCAGGTTAACATCACGAGAGGACTGCCAAAACTACTTGTCGCGGTTTTTTGATTTCAGAAACCCCAAAATTTCTATAGCAATGGGATTATGTCCCTACCTACCTATGCCTAATTTATGCAAAGGAAGAAAATAAATTCCAAAAACTTTTTAATGATGATAGTACTTCTAGAAAAAGAGGTAGTATTTAGATTTTATTACAACGTTCTACATAGATACTAGTTTGCGAAAAGACTATTATTCCCGCAACCCACTTTTCCGCAAATTTCTCCCTATATCACATTTCAATTTGTATGTCCACTTAAACTAACTTTATAACATTACTATCAGCAGGTGGATCAACTGAATTCCAAACTTTTTTCTCCAAAAGTGACAGATACTCTACATTCATAGCTTTTTGCCACCAGAGGAGTTTGATAACTTTATTGCCTACACATATGTTTGTGGCTTCTCAAAAATTCTGGTCTACATACCTATTTTATAATCGCCATATTTCGTCGGCGGTGTACCACGTGTACTGCGCATGGATCGGCAGCTGACAGACTCCTCTGTACTAGTCGCCACTTCCCCTCCAACTATAGCGCCGCCGACGTCTCGCGTCGTTTTTTCTCTCTTCCGCCTTTCCTCAGCAGAAGACTCGGCATCAGTAGAGGCCTGCTCTACCTCACTGTTGTTGCAGCAGTCATCGCCAGGCTCACCATCTGTTAATTCATATAAAAATCATGTGATTTATTTATATTATATAAGACGAGAATTACGATATTCATCAATGTCAGCACATTTTTTTTCAATAGTAAAAAGCACATTCCTAATGTACTTTTTACTATACAGAATAACCTTCCTTGGATTTATTTAATGGTTCTATAAATCGGTAACGCTGAATAACCGACAAAAATGCACAACTTTCTCTTAGCGTTCAATTTATTATGTAGACTAGACTGCGGGATTAATGAATAGGCAATGCATCCAAAAACAAAGGTTTCCTTTACAAATAGTGTGTCGGGACCACACTTCCTCAGTGTTGCTTCTGGTATTCAAATACATCTGCTGAGTACAATGCGGTAAGGTAAGCTGGTGAGCTGTTCCCTTCTTCTCTAGGAAACACTTAACACTGCCCCTATGGTAATTCAAAATCAAAACCAATGTTATCAAAACGCAGGCATTTTATATGTTACGCACTTACGTAATAATTATTTGATAAAGCAATCTTACACTTCACACATTTTCTTGAATAAATATCTAAAGTTTTGAAGAGAAAAATTATTAGTAGTAAGGGCGAGTAAGTACCTTGCATTTCCACAGCTGGAGTCTCTCATAGGGCTCCACACGTCACTATGGATGAGTTCCAAGGGTCGGCCAACACGTTTCGTAGATCTTTTCGGAGCCCGGGCCACAGGCTTTCCTTCCAGGCAGGCGCAAACTTGTTGAAATCTTCTTTGTCATCCTGAAATGAACATACCTTTAAGACAATGATACCCTAACCGTCTATGCCATAAATCAGTATTCATGTTAAGTATTATTAGACTTAACTAACTTTGCAATATTGACTTCCTGCGCTTGATGTAGGACAGTCATCGATTGCTCTTTTGCAAAACAAAACATTCATTCTATCAGTGACGTGCATAGAGGGTATGTAAAGTATATGCAAATGTTTATTTAATTTTCATTTTCATTAATTCTTCATTTTATATCATCTGCATACCTCAATACACATAGCCTCAATGCACGCTACTGCATTCTATATACACCCACATAGATTAGCAGATATAACAGGCTGGTGTTGTATACTACAACTGTCATGGACAAAACACCCATCTACATTCATGATCACAACCATGCCTCTTTCACATAATTTAATAACAGAAAACAAATTTTGCAGACAACTACGGAACGTAAAAAACATTGTTTAAGGTTTTATCAAAGTTATTTATGCTGTTTACATGAATATCTGTAGAGCTCTCCAGTTTAGTCGCTCCATCATCACAAGTGATCATCCTTTTCCATCCATCACCACGGAAAGATCTGGAGCAGTCTTATTCCTAGCCAGGACTGCACGGACAATGTGATCAAAAGAGTTAGTGTTTAAAATTATACAACTTTAGGAAGTAACAGTTTCTACCCTTAGTAAAAGTTTGTTCACTGGCAATACAGTACAGCGTCGCTGGTACAGTTGCTTTCGAGTATTGTAGCAGTATACTTCAGTTAAATTGAATGTATATCCAAACCCTGTTTTAAAGCCTATAAACACTTCAACAGCCTAGACAGTAGATCTAAAAGGAACGTTTGTAAGTGGATAAAAATCAATACAGGATTTGCGACACTAAAACGATTGCAGTAAGAAGTTTTACTAAGACCGAAAGTTTTGTTTCGATACGCGAAATCGACTACGACTGCGAGCGTGCAAATGTGCTAAGGGTAAAAAGTCTTTCCCCATCAAATAAATAAATGAAAATATCATAATAATGTACTCAAGACTCCCCAGTAAACTGGTTAAAAGTAAAAGTCTTTTAAACTGTAATAAACCACATCCGAGCATGTTCACATTGAAATTGCCTGGTCTCCCCGTCCTCCCGTGTCAAACGGATGGTAACCCCTTTAGACCCTGACCTATTACCCCCATCTCTCCCATCCCCCTTAATTCTTAAATCTAGACAGATTACGAGTCTTAGAATATCTACGTCGAGTTTGTAAACACTTATTTTTCTTCAGTTAAAGGCAAATCCGCGTAACTATTACGCACCAACGCCAACATTAATAATCAATCAAATCCAACATATTCATTAAAATTAATTTTGGTCAGAACATTTCAATTATAAGTATAGGTATTAAAGAAAATGTAGATAGAGCGAAAGTACAATCTCATGTTAAATGTTTTTAAGGAGAAGTAGAAAGCTTCTGAAATCCATTGGTTGATATTATAGTGTATTCTTAAATCTAAGTAAAAAAAAAAAAAAAAAAAAAATGCATTGATAACCTCTTCCTTTATTTGAAGTCGGTTAGAACTATGAAAGAAGAAATAACCTACCCTACCCAGTAATGCGGAAGCCACTTAGGAAGAATAAGTTAAAAGTAGTTAATAATTAGTATATACAGTGGCGTGCATTGCATATATGCAAATAAGCAGTGCATACCCTACCCTCAGGGTCTTAAAGAGCCTTCAGATAGGACCATTAAAGTTTTGTAATTAAAAAAACACTAAGTAAAAAATATATGAAAGCGCCATCTAGTAATGAGCGGCCAAACTTCTAGGTCAATTGTCGCTAGACAGGCGACAGCGCAACCAGCGCGCGCGAGGCGCATAGCGTACAAAATAAAATCTTTAGCGTATATCTCTAAAAGCGTATTTTAATTTTTAACCGTAAATGCTAAACATTTACCTTTTAAAACACGTAAAAATCTCATGTTATCTATTGCAGGGTAAATCAATTATTATGAATCACTCGACATATGACGCCCTCTACTGTTGCATAGAAATATCAAATAAAATAAGCACGCCCAAAGAAAGAATCGTTCTGCTAGATGTGTGCGTGCAAGTTAGTAGTGTGTGTCGTGTAATGTTATAATCGTGCGCTTGTACTTACAAGATTAGCATCGGTCTTGTGTGAACAGTTTCATTCATAAATTCTCTATTCTCTAATTACGTGTTTCATTTTTTCTATGAATAAAATGATTTGCTTGGTTTGTTATTGTTGTTAAAGGTCATTATTCTTTTTTTAGAATTAAAAACATTATTCACAAATGTAAATACCTTTTAGTGTCTTTTAAGAAAATTAAGGATCTAATATTATCGAATTAGTCTTTCGTTTTGAAAATAATCTATGAAACCAAACGCTGTCTCAATTTTGAAAAATGAATAATTTAGGTTTTCCAGGAATCATTGGAGAGTGAGAGAGTTAACAATAAATATGGTTTCTATTTATTGTTTACATATCAAAATAAAATAGCGTTCGTACCCATACTTACAAAAAATTAAAGACATATTTTGACTAATTTCGATTGCAATATTATCATTAGCATATTCGATCGCCATTATTGTTTACCTTCGAACAATGCTGTATGGCGTTGGTGATAAATAAACGGTTCAAGTGCATAAATTCAGTAACTTATAAAAGTTTGAGCAGTGATAGTTTAATGTGTTAAGGTTAATTTATAGTTTATTCATTCATTTTATAATGAAAGCATATTCGTGCGGTCTTTGTTTGGGTTCAGTGTGCCTGGAAAAAGTACTTAGAGAAAACTTTAATTTCTATCCCTACTTATATCGTAAAATTAGAAATCATTCGCAAAGGAAGGAGTGTACCAATGTTACAAATATCCCAAAAAAAGGTGATAAAGTAACGCGTATATTTAATAATAAATATTACGAAAACTATTCTTGGCTAAGCGGCTTTGTACACACCAATCGATTAATTTGCTTTCCTTTTGTTTTATTGTCCAATATACGTAAAGTGTGGAATGATAAAGGATATTGTGATCTTAATAATTTTCATAAAAACGCTAAAAACATGATATGTTGGAAAAATATTATCATCATCAGTGTGCTTAGAAAATGCTGCCGAATGGTGTGTCATAATTTTGTGACGTAAATCAGGGTATGTACTTTTATTCAATTAGCAGTAGATAGACGATAGTATTAAATCAATCAAAAATATAACTTTCGTAAAGTAATTTGATTATAAACCGACATACCTATCTAAAATCTAAATTTTAATTTTACTTTATGTTTGTGTTGAACACCTTGTGCATACCCTGGGTCCAAGGGCTATGCACGCCACTGAGTATATACCTTCAAAGAAGATAGCGGGCGTGTAGTTGTCCTGCGTAGTAGTCATACATAGCGCATGCCACGGATCGACCGAACCGTGCACGTACGCGACCCGACCGGCGGGTATGTTTAAACCACCGAACTCTTCATTAGTCCACTCAGCACACGCGTTCACAAACACAGAGTCAAATCTGTAACGAAGAGAAAATAATATTAAAAATTGTTCAATGTACATACTTGTTTCAGTGTTTATTTTATAACTTAAGCTTATTTAAGCGATTATTTATGAACTATTTATGAAATTTATAGCTAATAAATCTAATAGGTTGGGGAAAAAGTCTTTTCGCATTATAGTATGTATGAACATGTAATAAAATCTCTTTGGCTATACTATTTGTATCTGGCTGGTTTTGGTATCAAATTAGGAAAATGTGTGAAGATGAGTGAATCTAATGAAGAAAAAAGGTAAAAATGCAACGCAAGCCGCGAAAAAAATTTGGGTTTAGCGTTTTCAATCCGGAAATTTTGATGTCAAAGATGCACCTCGCTCTGGTTAGGAGGAGCCCTATGACGGATATAATGGATGCCATTTTTGAAAAAGTGGACCAAGATGGGCAAATCAGTAGGTACAATGTAGCTGAAGAACTGGGAATTGACCACAAAACCATTTTTGACGGAGCTGATAAGAAGTGGATCATGACCGAACCATTTTTGAACTGGTGATGAGAAGTGGATCATGTACGACAAGAAAGTGCGAAAAAGGTCACGGTCAAAGGCCGATCAGGCTTCACAGACTGTGGCGAAACCCGGGTTAACTCGCAACAAGGTGACGCTGTGTGTGTAGTAGTAGGATTGGAAGGGCATTATTCATTATAAGCTGTTACCACCAGGCAGGACCATCAATTCTGAATTCTACTGCGAACAACTGATGAGATTAAAGCAAGAAGTTTAGAGAAAGCGGCCGGAATTAATCAACAGAAGAGGTGTGGTTTTTCATCATGATAACGCTAGACCTAACACATCTTTAGCCACTCAGCTAAAATTAAGATAGTTTGGCTGGGAGGTGGTAATGCATCCGCTGTATAGTCCTGACCTTACACCTTCAGATTTCCACCTGTTTCGGTCTCTTCAGAATTCTTTAGGCAGTGTCAGGTTAACATCACGAGAGGACTGCCAAAACTACTTGTCGCGGTTTTTTGATTTCAGAAACCCCAAAATTTCTATAGCAATGGGATTATGTCCCTACCTACCTATGCCTAATGTATGCAAAGGAAGAAAATAAATTCCAAAAACTTTTTAATGCTGATAGTACTTCTAGAAAAAGAGGTAGTATTTAATTTAATGATATGGCTGCAATTTCTGAGTGGAGCAGGCAATATGGGCTAAAGGTCAATCCTGCAAAATCAAAAGCTATCGTTATTGGTAGCTCAGGAATGATCGCGAGGGTTGATTGGCTGAGCATTCCTTCTGTTATTTATAATGGCATCGCTATTCCTTTTTGTGACTCTGTGAAAGATCTTGGTGTATACCTCGACCGGGAATTGTCATGGACAGTGCATGTCAAAGAGCTGAGTCAGAAAGTGTTTGTGGCGATGAGCTCGTTGCGAAGGCTGCAATCATTTCTTCCAATTCCGACCAAAGTTATGCTAGCACATTCTCTTTTTCTATCTATTCTCGATTATGCGGATGCAAGCTTTCTTAATCTGACCGAGGATCAGCTTAATAAACTTGAGCGTCTTCAAAATCTGGCTATTCGGTTCATATTTGGCCTTCGCAAATATGACCATGTTTCCGTATTTCGACAAAAACTCAAGTGGCTTCCTATTCGTCGTCGCCGGGATATGCATGTACTTTCTCTTCTGTACTGTGTGTTATTTCATCTAAATACTCCCTCGTATTTAAAAGAGAAGTTCACTTTTCTTGGTGAGCAATCTGGTGTAAGATCGTGCCGTGCGCTGACGCTGTGTATGCCTTATCATAAGACAAAATTTTATAAGCGTTCGTTTAGCGTACGAGCTGTGGAATTGTGGAATGCGCTTCCATTGAGCATACGACGATCCAAATCACTGGCGATATTTAAAAGAGCAGTTAAGGCCCATTATATTGTTAACGACTTTTAATAGTATGTATATATGTACTTACTCATTTATTGTATGTTAAAGTATTTAATTATGTAAGTGTTGTTATTATATATATTAGTTTATTTTTATATTTATTTTATTTTTATTTAATTTATTTAAACATCTTTATTGCGTAATAAAGGAGAAATTACAAATATAGTTAAACAAAAAATTAAAAGCAAAAGGCGACCTTATCACTAAAAGTGATCTCTGCCAGGACCTTACCGATAGTACACAACAAAACATGAGAGACGGGAAATCGCAATTAAAATAAACAATACATAAATTTACACACTTAAGTACATACTACTAATAACTAATATAATAAATAATTAAAAGAGATAAATAAAATAAGATATAAATAAATATATATATATATATATATATATATTAACAAATATTTACATTTACTATAGATACATAAGTACACATATACGAACAACAAAATTATAATGACAAATAGTGATGTCTAACACGGCTTTTGAAAATAGCTAGGGATTTAGAGCGACGAATATCGTCAGGGAGTGCATTCCACAGCGTTGCAGCTTTTATTGTGA
This sequence comes from Pararge aegeria, assembly GCF_905163445.1. Classification (NCBI taxonomy): domain Eukaryota; kingdom Metazoa; phylum Arthropoda; class Insecta; order Lepidoptera; family Nymphalidae; genus Pararge; species Pararge aegeria. Next base: position 16,483 of record NW_024396990.1, on the reverse strand, counting down.
AGGATTCCGAGTAACTTTGCGACTTACATTTCATCATTCGGAGAATATTCTCCCTAGCAGAACGCTGAGATCCTTGAGACGGACACGGGCAAAGGAAATGAAAGCGTTGTTTAAGGTAGGGTGGTGTCCAAGGATGAAAAAGAGTAGAATACAGGATTGAAAGGACATGCAGATTACGCCGATGCCTAATAGGAAGCCACTTCAATTTTTTGCGATACCGATTACGATTTATTTATTTATTATATTATTTACTTTTTATCTATTTGTGCACACTAGTTTATGTATTGGCATGTAGTTATTTGCATGTATGTATTTTAATATTTGTACCACCAGCAGTCTATTCTCCTCTTCTTTTTTTTTTTCCTAATTCTAAGGTTGCCTGGCAGAGATCGCTATTAAGCGATAAGGCCGCCTTTTGTATTACTACTTCTTTCGATGTTTCTGTTTTTGTTATATTTTAAATGTTGTGGTATACAAATAAAGAGTTTTAATAATAATAATAATAATAATTTAGATTTTATTACAACGTTCTACATAGATACTAGTTTGCGAAAAGACTATTATTCCCGCAACCCACTTTTCCGCAAATTTCTCCCTATATCACATTTCAATTTGTATGTCCACTTAAACTAACTTTATAACATTACTATCAGCAGGTGGATCAACTGAATTCCAAACTTTTTTCTCCAAAAGTGACAGATACTCTACATTCATAGCTTTTTGCCACCAGAGGAGTTTGATAACTTTATTGCCTACACATATGTTTGTGGCTTCTCAAAAATTCTGGTCTACATACCTATTTTATAATCGCCATATTTCGTCGGCGGTGTACCACGTGTACTGCGCATGGATCGGCAGCTGACAGACTCCTCTGTACTAGTCGCCACTTCCCCTCCAACTATAGCGCCGCCGACGTCTCGCGTCGTTTTTTCTCTCTTCCGCCTTTCCTCAGCAGAAGACTCGGCATCAGTAGAGGCCTGCTCTACCTCACTGTTGTTGCAGCAGTCATCGCCAGACTCACCATCTGTTAATTCATATAAAAATCATGTGATTTATTTATATTATATAAGACGAGAATTACGATATTCATCAATGTCAGCACATTTATTTTCAATAAAAAGTACATTAGGAATGTGCTTTTTACTATACAGAATAACCTTCCTTGGATTTATTTAATGGTTCTATAAATCGGTAACGCTGAATAACCGACAAAAATGCACAACTTTCTCTTAGCGTTCAATTTATTATGTAGACTAGACTGCGGGATTAATGAATAGGCAATGCATCCAAAAACAAAGGTTTCCTTTACAAATAGTGTGTCGGGACCACACTTCCTCAGTGTTGCTTCTGGTATTCAAATACATCTGCTGAGTACAATGCGGTAAGGTAAGCTGGTGAGCTGTTCCCTTCTTCTCTAGGAAACACTTAACACTGCCCCTATGGTAATTCAAAATCAAAACCAATGTTATCAAAACGCAGGCATTTTATATGTTACGCACTTACGTAATAATTATTTGATAAAGCAATCTTACACTTCACACATTTTCTTGAATAAATATCTAAAGTTTTGAAGAGAAAAATTATTAGTAGTAAGGGCGAGTAAGTACCTTGCATTTCCACAGCTGGAGTCTCTCATAGGGCTCCACACGTCACTATGGATGAGTTCCAAGGGTCGGCCAACACGTTTCGTAGATCTTTTCGGAGCCCGGGCCACAGGCTTTCCTTCCAGGCAGGCGCAAACTTGTTGAAATCTTCTTTGTCATCCTGAAATGAACATACCTTTAAGACAATGATACCCTAACCGTCTATGCCATAAATCAGTATTCATGTTAAGTATTATTAGACTTAACTAACTTTGCAATATTGACTTCCTGCGCTTGATGTAGGACAGTCATCGATTGCTCTTTTGCAAAACAAAACATTCATTCTATCAGTGACGTGCATAGAGGGTATGTAAAGTATATGCAAATGTTTATTTAATTTTCATTTTCATTAATTCTTCATTTTATATCATCTGCATACCCTGTACATAGCCTCAATGCACGCTACTGCATTCTATATACACCCACATAGATTAGCAGATATAACAGGCTGGTGTTGTATACTACAACTGTCATGGACAAAACACCCATCTACATTCATGATCACAACCATGCCTCTTTCACATAATTTAATAACAGAAAACAAATTTTGCAGACAACTACGGAACGTAAAAAACATTGTTTAAGGTTTTATCAAAGTTATTTATGCTGTTTACATGAATATCTGTAGAGCTCTCCAGTTTAGTCGCTCCATCATCACAAGTGATCATCCTTTTCCATCCATCACCACGGAAAGATCTGGAGCAGTCTTATTCCTAGCCAGGACTGCACGGACAATGTGATCAAAAGAGTTAGTGTTTAAAATTATACAACTTTAGGAAGTAACAGTTTCTACCCTTAGTAAAAGTTTGTTCACTGGCAATACAGTACAGCGTCGCTGGTACAGTTGCTTTCGAGTATTGTAGCAGTATACTTCAGTTAAATTGAATGTATATCCAAACCCTGTTTTAAAGCCTATAAACACTTCAACAGCCTAGACAGTAGATCTAAAAGGAACGTTTGTAAGTGGATAAAAATCAATACAGGATTTGCGACACTAAAACGATTGCAGTAAGAAGTTTTACTAAGACCGAAAGTTTTGTTTCGATACGCGAAATCGACTACGACTGCGAGCGTGCAAATGTGCTAAGGGTAAAAAGTCTTTCCCCATCAAATAAATAAATGAAAATATCATAATAATGTACTCAAGACTCCCCAGTAAACTGGTTAAAAGTAAAAGTCTTTTAAACTGTAATAAACCACATCCGAGCATGTTCACATTGAAATTGCCTGGTCTCCCCGTCCTCCCGTGTCAAACGGATGGTAACCCCTTTAGACCCTGACCTATTACCCCCATCTCTCCCATCCCCCTTAATTCTTAAATCTAGACAGATTACGAGTCTTAGAATATCTACGTCGAGTTTGTAAACACTTATTTTTCTTCAGTTAAAGGCAAATCCGCGTAACTATTACGCACCAACGCCAACATTAATAATCAATCAAATCCAACATATTCATTAAAATTAATTTTGGTCAGAACATTTCAATTATAAGTATAGGTATTAAAGAAAATGTAGATAGAGCGAAAGTACAATCTCATGTTAAATGTTTTTAAGGAGAAGTAGAAAGCTTCTGAAATCCATTGGTTGATATTATAGTGTATTCTTAAATCTAAGTAAAAAAAAAAAAAAATGCATTGATAACCTCTTCCTTTATTTGAAGTCGGTTAGAACTATGAAAGAAGAAATAACCTACCCTACCCAGTAATGCGGAAGCCACTTAGGAAGAATAAGTTAAAAGTAGTTAATAATTAGTATATACAGTGGCGTGCATTGCATATATGCAAATAAGCAGTGCATACCCTACCCTCAGGGTCTTAAAGAGCCTTCAGATAGGACCATTAAAGTTTTGTAATTAAAAAAACACTAAGTAAAAAATATATGAAAGCGCCATCTAGTAATGAGCGGCCAAACTTCTAGGTCAATTGTCGCTAGACAGGCGACAGCGCAACCAGCGCGCGCGAGGCGCATAGCGTACAAAATAAAATCTTTAGCGTATATCTCTAAAAGCGTATTTTAATTTTTAACCGTAAATGCTAAACATTTAAAACACGTAAAAATCTCATGTTATCTATTGCAGGGTAAATCAATTATTATGAATCACTCGACATATGACGCCCTCTACTGTTGCATAGAAATATCAAATAAAATAAGCACGCCCAAAGAAAGAATCGTTCTGCTAGATGTGTGCGTGCAAGTTAGTAGTGTGTGTCGTGTAATGTTATAATCGTGCGCTTGTACTTACAAGATTAGCATCGGTCTTGTGTGAACAGTTTCATTCATAAATTCTCTATTCTCTAATTACGTGTTTCATTTTTTCTATGAATAAAATGATTTGCTTGGTTTGTTATTGTTGTTAAAGGTCATTATTCTTTTTTTAGAATTAAAAACATTATTCACAAATGTAAATACCTTTTAGTGTCTTTTAAGAAAATTAAGGATCTAATATTATCGAATTAGTCTTTCGTTTTGAAAATAATCTATGAAACCAAACGTTGTCTCAATTTTGAAAAATGAATAATTTAGGTTTTCCAGGAATCATTGGAGAGTGAGAGAGTTAACAATAAATATGGTTTCTATTTATTGTTTACATATCAAAATAAAATAGCGTTCGTACCCATACTTACAAAAAATTAAAGACATATTTTGACTAATTTCGATTGCAATATTATCATTAGCATATTCGATCGCCATTATTGTTTACCTTCGAACAATGCTGTATGGCGTTGGTGATAAATAAACGGTTCAAGTGCATAAATTCAGTAACTTATAAAAGTTTGAGCAGTGATAGTTTAATGTGTTAAGGTTAATTTATAGTTTATTCATTCATTTTATAATGAAAGCATATTCGTGCGGTCTTTGTTTGGGTTCAGTGTGCCTGGAAAAAGTACTTAGAGAAAACTTTAATTTCTATCCCTACTTATATCGTAAAATTAGAAATCATTCGCAAAGGAAGGAGTGTACCAATGTTACAAATATCCCAAAAAAAGGTGATAAAGTAACGCGTATATTTAATAATAAATATTACGAAAACTATTCTTGGCTAAGCGGCTTTGTACACACCAATCGATTAATTTGCTTTCCTTTTGTTTTATTGTCCAATATACGTAAAGTGTGGAATGATAAAGGATATTGTGATCTTAATAATTTTCATAAAAACGCTAAAAACATGATATGTTGGAAAAATATTATCATCATCAGTGTGCTTAGAAAATGCTGCCGAATGGTGTGTCATAATTTTGTGACGTAAATCAGGGTATGTACTTTTATTCAATTAGCAGTAGATAGACGATAGTATTAAATCAATCAAAAATATAACTTTCGTAAAGTAATTTGATTATAAACCGACATACCTATCTAAAATCTAAATTTTAATTTTACTTTATGTTTGTGTTGAACACCTTGTGCATACCCTGGGTCCAAGGGCTATGCACGCCACTGAGTATATACCTTCAAAGAAGATAGCGGGCGTGTAGTTGTCCTGCGTAGTAGTCATACATAGCGCATGCCACGGATCGACCGAACCGTGCACGTACGCGACCCGACCGGCGGGTATGTTTAAACCACCGAACTCTTCATTAGTCCACTCAGCACACGCGTTCACAAACACAGAGTCAAATCTGTAACGAAGAGAAAATAATATTAAAAATTGTTCAATGTACATACTTGTTTCAGTGTTTATTTTATAACTTAAGCTTATTTAAGCGATTATTTATGAACTATTTATGAAATTTATAGCTAATAAATCTAATAGGTTGGGGAAAAAGTCTTTTCGCATTATAGTATGTATGAACATGTAATAAAATCTCTTTGGCTATACTATTTGTATCTGGCTGGTTTTGGTATCAAATTAGGAAAATGTGTGAAGATGAGTGAATCTAATGAAGAAATTCCTTTTTACCTTTTAAAATTTTACTACAAAAAAGGTAAAAATGCAACGCAAGCCGCGAAAAAAATTTGGGTTTAGCGTTTTCAATCCGGAAATTTTGATGTCAAAGATGCACCTCGCTCTGGTTAGGAGGAGCCCTATGACGGATATAATGGATGCCATTTTTGAAAAAGTGGACCAAGATGGGCAAATCAGTAGGTACAATGTAGCTGAAGAACTGGGAATTGACCACAAAACCATTTTTGACGGAGCTGATAAGAAGTGGATCATGACCGAACCATTTTTGAACTGGTGATGAGAAGTGGATCATGTACGACAAGAAAGTGCGAAAAAGGTCACGGTCAAAGGCCGATCAGGCTTCACAGACTGTGGCGAAACCCGGGTTAACTCGCAACAAGGTGACGCTGTGTGTGTAGTAGTAGGATTGGAAGGGCATTATTCATTATAAGCTGTTACCACCAGGCAGGACCATCAATTCTGAATTCTACTGCGAACAACTGATGAGATTAAAGCAAGAAGTTTAGAGAAAGCGGCCGGAATTAATCAACAGAAGAGGTGTGGTTTTTCATCATGATAACGCTAGACCTAACACATCTTTAGCCACTCAGCTAAAATTAAGATAGTTTGGCTGGGAGGTGGTAATGCATCCGCTGTATAGTCCTGACCTTACACCTTCAGATTTCCACCTGTTTCGGTCTCTTCAGAATTCTTTAGGCAGTGTCAGGTTAACATCACGAGAGGACTGCCAAAACTACTTGTCGCGGTTTTTTGATTTCAGAAACCCCAAAATTTCTATAGCAATGGGATTATGTCCCTACCTACCTATGCCTAATTTATGCAAAGGAAGAAAATAAATTCCAAAAACTTTTTAATGATGATAGTACTTCTAGAAAAAGAGGTAGTATTTAGATTTTATTACAACGTTCTACATAGATACTAGTTTGCGAAAAGACTATTATTCCCGCAACCCACTTTTCCGCAAATTTCTCCCTATATCACATTTCAATTTGTATGTCCACTTAAACTAACTTTATAACATTACTATCAGCAGGTGGATCAACTGAATTCCAAACTTTTTTCTCCAAAAGTGACAGATACTCTACATTCATAGCTTTTTGCCACCAGAGGAGTTTGATAACTTTATTGCCTACACATATGTTTGTGGCTTCTCAAAAATTCTGGTCTACATACCTATTTTATAATCGCCATATTTCGTCGGCGGTGTACCACGTGTACTGCGCATGGATCGGCAGCTGACAGACTCCTCTGTACTAGTCGCCACTTCCCCTCCAACTATAGCGCCGCCGACGTCTCGCGTCGTTTTTTCTCTCTTCCGCCTTTCCTCAGCAGAAGACTCGGCATCAGTAGAGGCCTGCTCTACCTCACTGTTGTTGCAGCAGTCATCGCCAGACTCACCATCTGTTAATTCATATAAAAATCATGTGATTTATTTATATTATATAAGACGAGAATTACGATATTCATCAATGTCAGCACATTTATTTTCAATAAAAAGTACATTAGGAATGTGCTTTTTACTATACAGAATAACCTTCCTTGGATTTATTTAATGGTTCTATAAATCGGTAACGCTGAATAACCGACAAAAATGCACAACTTTCTCTTAGCGTTCAATTTATTATGTAGACTAGACTGCGGGATTAATGAATAGGCAATGCATCCAAAAACAAAGGTTTCCTTTACAAATAGTGTGTCGGGACCACACTTCCTCAGTGTTGCTTCTGGTATTCAAATACATCTGCTGAGTACAATGCGGTAAGGTAAGCTGGTGAGCTGTTCCCTTCTTCTCTAGGAAACACTTAACACTGCCCCTATGGTAATTCAAAATCAAAACCAATGTTATCAAAACGCAGGCATTTTATATGTTACGCACTTACGTAATAATTATTTGATAAAGCAATCTTACACTTCACACATTTTCTTGAATAAATATCTAAAGTTTTGAAGAGAAAAATTATTAGTAGTAAGGGCGAGTAAGTACCTTGCATTTCCACAGCTGGAGTCTCTCATAGGGCTCCACACGTCACTATGGATGAGTTCCAAGGGTCGGCCAACACGTTTCGTAGATCTTTTCGGAGCCCGGGCCACAGGCTTTCCTTCCAGGCAGGCGCAAACTTGTTGAAATCTTCTTTGTCATCCTGAAATGAACATACCTTTAAGACAATGATACCCTAACCGTCTATGCCATAAATCAGTATTCATGTTAAGTATTATTAGACTTAACTAACTTTGCAATATTGACTTCCTGCGCTTGATGTAGGACAGTCATCGATTGCTCTTTTGCAAAACAAAACATTCATTCTATCAGTGACGTGCATAGAGGGTATGTAAAGTATATGCAAATGTTTATTTAATTTTCATTTTCATTAATTCTTCATTTTATATCATCTGCATACCCTGTACATAGCCTCAATGCACGCTACTGCATTCTATATACACCCACATAGATTAGCAGATATAACAGGCTGGTGTTGTATACTACAACTGTCATGGACAAAACACCCATCTACATTCATGATCACAACCATGCCTCTTTCACATAATTTAATAACAGAAAACAAATTTTGCAGACAACTACGGAACGTAAAAAACATTGTTTAAGGTTTTATCAAAGTTATTTATGCTGTTTACATGAATATCTGTAGAGCTCTCCAGTTTAGTCGCTCCATCATCACAAGTGATCATCCTTTTCCATCCATCACCACGGAAAGATCTGGAGCAGTCTTATTCCTAGCCAGGACTGCACGGACAATGTGATCAAAAGAGTTAGTGTTTAAAATTATACAACTTTAGGAAGTAACAGTTTCTACCCTTAGTAAAAGTTTGTTCACTGGCAATACAGTACAGCGTCGCTGGTACAGTTGCTTTCGAGTATTGTAGCAGTATACTTCAGTTAAATTGAATGTATATCCAAACCCTGTTTTAAAGCCTATAAACACTTCAACAGCCTAGACAGTAGATCTAAAAGGAACGTTTGTAAGTGGATAAAAATCAATACAGGATTTGCGACACTAAAACGATTGCAGTAAGAAGTTTTACTAAGACCGAAAGTTGTGTTTCGATACGCGAAATCGACTACGACTGCGAGCGTGCAAATGTGCTAAGGGTAAAAAGTCTTTCCCCATCAAATAAATAAATGAAAATATCATAATAATGTACTCAAGACTCCCCAGTAAACTGGTTAAAAGTAAAAGTCTTTTAAACTGTAATAAACCACATCCGAGCATGTTCACATTGAAATTGCCTGGTCTCCCCGTCCTCCCGTGTCAAACGGATGGTAACCCCTTTAGACCCTGACCTATTACCCCCATCTCTCCCATCCCCCTTAATTCTTAAATCTAGACAGATTACGAGTCTTAGAATATCTACGTCGAGTTTGTAAACACTTATTTTTCTTCAGTTAAAGGCAAATCCGCGTAACTATTACGCACCAACGCCAACATTAATAATCAATCAAATCCAACATATTCATTAAAATTAATTTTGGTCAGAACATTTCAATTATAAGTATAGGTATTAAAGAAAATGTAGATAGAGCGAAAGTACAATCTCATGTTAAATGTTTTTAAGGAGAAGTAGAAAGCTTCTGAAATCCATTGGTTGATATTATAGTGTATTCTTAAATCTAAGTAAAAAAAAAAAAAAAAAAAAACTGCATTGATAACCTCTTCCTTTATTTGAAGTCGGTTAGAACTATGAAATATGAAATCTCCCAATCCGGTTGGTCACCGTGGGAGAGAATGACCACCACCCTCCAATCAGCAACAATAAAAGTAAAAATTCGGAAATCGGTACCAACAATTTTATAATAAAAAATTATAGTATTAAAAAACAAAAGTTTAATAACTTCCACATTTTGAGCATGAACGTTAGAACATTAGGAAGCGATGAACGATTAATGGAATTGGAATTAGCACTTCAAAGAGTGAAATGGGATATACTTGGTCTATGCGAAGTTCGCAGAATGGGAGAATGTATAGAGGAAAGGGATGACTATATTTTCTTTCATATAGGTGAAACCAAAGGCCAGTATGGTACAGGCTTTCTAGTAAAAAAATATCTCAAAAAGAACATTAAAGAATTTATCGGAATATCAGAGCGCATAGCTATATTAAAAATTTACCTTAGAACTTTGGGTATGACAACAATAATAGAAGTATACGCCCCAACGGAAGAATCAGAAAAACAAAAAAAAGAAGATTTTTACACTAAATTACAGGAGACTATTAATAATAACTTAGAGAAAAATATTTTTGTCATGGGTGATTTTAATGCTCAAATCGGTAAAGGTAAGAAGCAAGGTGACTTCATAATGGGCCCATACACTTATGGCACGACGTGTAATGATAACGGAGAAAGAATTATTCAATTAGCAAGAAGTAATAACCTCTCTATAATAAATACTTTCTATAATAGAAAACAACAACGAAAATGGACCTGGATATCACCAGATGGTCATACGACCAACGAAATAGACTTCTTTTTAAGCAATAACAAAAAACATGTAAAAAACTTCAAGATTCTAAATAACTTTAACTTTTATTCTGATCATAGACTAATAAGAGCTGAAGTAATTCTAAAACACCAAAAAAAGAGTATAAAAAACTATTCGAACAACACTAAAAGATTTGGAAGAGAAGACAGTCTAATAATTAACAAAGAATTGGAACAATGGAAAAATGAAGAAAATTTTAATAAAACTGATGTCACGTCAATAGAGGTACAACAGTGTTATAATAATTTTGAAGCAAAGATCAAGTCAATACTTAATTCCTTAACTACTAAAACTTCTAATGAAAAACATGTATCAAAAACTCTTTTGGGTTTGATGGAGCAGCGGAAACTGTTACTATCAAATAGAACACATAACAAAGCAGAAATAACTAAAATTAGTAAAAAAATTAACCGATATTCTAGGCTGAAAAAACGAGAATACAGATCAAATACATTAAAAAAATATATAGAATTATCTGGGGCTACTCATAAAGCATACAGAGAATTAGATAAAAAAATACAATGGATGCCCAAAATTCTAAATAAAGAAAAGAAAATAGTTAACAATAGAGAAGGAATTATATCTATAGCTACAGAATTCTACGAACGTTTATATAAATCTAGCCAAAACTCTATCGAAGACATAGACTCGAATAGTATTGAGGAATCGATACCATGGATCTTGCCGAAAGAAGTATCCAACGCTTTGTCATCACAAAAAAATAATAAATCTCCAGGTGAGGACGGTTTTACTAATGAACTTCTTAAGTCTGCCGAACCTACAATTAGTGACATATTATGCACAATTTTCAACGCAATTTTATACACTGAAAATATACCAATGCAATGGACGCGATCAATAATAAAACTACTTCATAAAAAAGGTGATACTAGCGATATCAATAATTACCGTCCCATTAGTTTATCTTCGAATATTTACAAAATATTTTCAAAAGTAATTTTGAAAAGAATAGAAAATAGATTGGATGAAAATCAGCCTCTAGAACAAGCTGGTTTTCGAGCAAGTTTTTCAACTATTGATCATATTCATACACTGAATCAAATTATAGAAAAATATAACGAGTATAAGAAAACCATATACATCTTATTCATAGACTACTCAAAAGCGTTTGATAGTCTAGAATTTAGTGAAATATGGAGGGCACTTTTTGAACAAGGGGTACATCCAAAATATATACGGATAATAAAAAATATATATGTCAATAGCACGGCAAAAGTCAAATTAGATCGTGAAGGCAAATGGTTTAAACTGTCAAGAGGTGTAAAGCAGGGAGATCCTATGTCGCCAAAAATTTTTAACGCAGTTCTTGAAAATATATTTCGTAGATTAAGTTGGGAAAACCAAGGAATAAAAGTAGATGGCAAATTCTTAAGTAATTTGAGATTTGCGGACGATGTAGTCTTATTCTCTGAAAGCCCTACTAAATTAGAATCAATGTTAAATGAACTACTGTATGAAAGCAAAAAAGTCGGCCTGGATATGAATATGCAAAAGACAAAGGCAATGACAAACGGAGATCATAAATGCATTAAAGCTAATAATATGGAGATAGAATATGTGGAAGAATACATTTATCTCGGGGAAATAGTGTCTACAACAGACGCAATAAGTAAGAAAATAGAACGTCGAACCACAAATGCATGGAATAGGTACTGGATGTTTAAAGAAGTGATGAAATCGAAAGACATGCCAATGAAATACAAACAAAAAGTTTTCGATATGTGCATAACTCCTATATTAACCTATGGAAGCCAGACTTGGGCTTTAACGCAAAAGTTAGAACAAAAATTAGCAATTTGTCAGCGCTCGATGGAACGTAGTATGTTACATGTTAAACGGTTAGACAAAATAAGAAATGAATCACTAAGAAAAGAAACGAACATAACAGATGTTAAAGTAAAAATCCGAAAACTAAAATGGAAATGGGCGGGACATGTGTGCAGGCAAAAGCAAGACAGGTGGGCAAAAAGAGTTAAAGAATGGTATCCGAGAGAAGGGAAGCGATCTAGAGGACGGCAGAGAATTAGGTGGAGCGATGATTTTGTCAAAATGATGGGAGCAACATGGCAAAGACTGGCGCGTGATAGAGATGCATGGAAAGAAATGGAGGAGGCCTTCGTCCAAAGGGCGTACTGAACTGCGAAACTGTCAAATATAAATAATATGTTAAGAAAAATAGTCATAAGGAAGATTGTGTTTTAAATAATAGTTTAAATATTTATGTTTTTTTTTTGTTAACAATCATGTATTTTTTTTTCAGTAATAAAGGGCTTTATTATTATTATTATTATTAGAACTATGAAAGAAGAAATAACCTACCCTACCCAGTAATGCGGAAGCCACTTAGGAAGAATAAGTTAAAAGTAGTTAATAATTAGTATATACAGTGGCGTGCATTGCATATATGCAAATAAGCAGTGCATACCCTACCCTCAGGGTCTTAAAGAGCCTTCAGATAGGACCATTAAAGTTTTGTAATTAAAAAAACACTAAGTAAAAAATATATGAAAGCGCCATCTAGTAATGAGCGGCCAAACTTCTAGGTCAATTGTCGCTAGACAGGCGACAGCGCAACCAGCGCGCGCGAGGCGCATAGCGTACAAAATAAAATCTTCTACTTCGTATTTTAATTTTTAACCGTAAATGCTAAACATTTACCTTTTAAAACACGTAAAAATCTCATGTTATCTATTGCAGGGTAAATCAATTATTATGAATCACTCGACATATGACGCCCTCTACTGTTGCATAGAAATATCAAATAAAATAAGCACGCCCAAAGAAAGAATCGTTCTGCTAGATGTGTGCGTGCAAGTTAGTAGTGTGTGTCGTGTAATGTTATAATCGTGCGCTTGTACTTACAAGATTAGCATCGGTCTTGTGTGAACAGTTTCATTCATAAATTCTCTATTCTCTAATTACGTGTTTCATTTTTTCTATGAATAAAATGATTTGCTTGGTTTGTTATTGTTGTTAAAGGTCATTATTCTTTTTTTAGAATTAAAAACATTATTCACAAATGTAAATACCTTTTAGTGTCTTTTAAGAAAATTAAGGATCTAATATTATCGAATTAGTCTTTCGTTTTGAAAATAATCTATGAAACCAAACGCTGTCTCAATTTTGAAAAATGAATAATTTAGGTTTTCCAGGAATCATTGGAGAGTGAGAGAGTTAACAATAAATATGGTTTCTATTTATTGTTTACATATCAAAATAAAATAGCGTTCGTACCCATACTTACAAAAAATTAAAGACATATTTTGACTAATTTCGATTGCAATATTATCATTAGCATATTCGATCGCCATTATTGTTTACCTTCGAACAATGCTGTATGGCGTTGGTGATAAATAAACGGTTCAAGTGCATAAATTCAGTAACATATAAAAGTTTGAGTAGTGATAGTTTAATGTGTTAAGGTTAATTTATAGTTTATTCATTCATTTTATAATGAAAGCATATTCGTGCGGTCTTTGTTTGGGTTCAGTGTGCCTGGAAAAAGTACTTAGAGAAAACTTTAATTTCTATCCCTACTTATATCGTAAAATTAGAAATCATTCGCAAAGGAAGGAGTGTACCAATGTTACAAATATCCCAAAAAAAGGTGATAAAGTAACACGTATATTTAATAATAAATATTACGAAAACTATTCTTGGCTAAGCGGCTTTGTACACACCAATAGATTAATTTGCTTTCCTTTTGTTTTATTGTCCAATATACGTAAAGTGTGGAATGATAAAGGATATTGTGATCTTAATAATTTTCATAAAAACGCTAAAAACATGATATGTTGGAAAAATATTATCATCATCAGTGTGCTTAGAAAATGCTGCCGAATGGTGTGTCATAATTTTGTGACGTAAATCAGGGTATGTACTTTTATTCAATTAGCACGACGATTATAGACGATAGTATTAAATCAATCAAAAATATAACTGTCGTAAAGTAATTTGATAATAAACCGACATACCTATCTAAAATCTAAATTTTAATTTTACTTTATGTTTGTGTTGAACACCTTGTGCATACCCTGGGTCCAAGGGCTATGCACGCCACTGAGTATATACCTTCAAAGAAGATAGCGGGCGTGTAGTTGTCCTGCGTAGTAGTCATACATAGCGCATGCCACGGATCGACCGAACCGTGCACGTACGCGACCCGACCGGCGGGTATGTTTAAACCACCGAACTCTTCATTAGTCCACTCAGCACACGCGTTCACAAACACAGAGTCAAATCTGTAACGAAGAGAAAATAATATTAAAAATTGTTCAATGTACATACTTGTTTCAGTGTTTATTTTATAACTTAAGCTTATTTAAGCGATTATTTATGAACTATTTATGAAATTTATAGCTAATAAATCTAATAGGTTGGGGAAAAAGTCTTTTCGCAGTATAGTAAATCTCTTTGGCTATACTATTTGTATCTGGCTGGTTTTGGTATCAAATTAGGAAAATGTGTGAAGATGAGTGAATCTAATGAAGAAATTCCTCTTTACCTTTTAAAATTTTACTACAAAAAAGGTAAAAATGCAACGCAAGCCGCGAAAAAAATGTGGGTTTAGCGTTTTCAATCCGGAAATTTTGATGTCAAAGATGCACCTCGCTCTGGTTAGGAGGAGCCCTATGACGGATATAATGGATGCCATTTTTGAAAAAGTGGACCAAGATGGGCAAATCAGTAGGTACAATGTAGCTGAAGAACTGGGAATTGACCACAAAACAGTTTAGGCACATTTGAAAAAAACTGGGTACATAAAAAAGTTGGATATTTGGGTACCTCACGAGCTCACTGAAAGAAACCTAATGAACCGTGTACTCATTGATTAAGTGATTCTTTATTACGATGTAATGAAACCGAACCATTTTTGAAGAAGCTGATTAGAAGTGGATCATGTACGACAAGAAAGTGCGAAAAAGGTCACGGTCAAAGGCCGATCAGGCTTCACAGACTGTGGCGAAACCCGGGTTAACTCGCAACAAGGTGACGCTGTGTGTGTAGTAGTAGGATTGGAAGGGCATTATTCATTATAAGCTGTTACCACCAGGCAGGACCATCAATTCTGAATTCTACTGCGAACAACTGATGAGATTAAAGCAAGAAGTTTAGAGAAAGCGGCCGGAATTAATCAACAGAAGAGGTGTGGTTTTTCATCATGATAACGCTAGACCTAACACATCTTTAGCCACTCAGCTAAAATTAAGATAGTTTGGCTGGGAGGTGGTAATGCATCCGCTGTATAGTCCTGACCTTACACCTTCAGATTTCCAACTGTTTCGGTCTCTTCAGAATTCTTTAGGCAGTGTCAGGTTAACATCACGAGAGGACTGCCAAAACTACTTGTCGCGGTTTTTTGATTTCAGAAACCCCAAAATTTCTATAGCAATGGGATTATGTCCCTACCTACCTATACCTAATTTATGCAAAGGAAGAAAATAAATTCCAAAAACTTTTTAATGATGATAGTACTTCTAGAAAAAGAGGTAGTATTTAGATTTTATTACAACGTTCTACATAGATACTAGTTTGCGAAAAGACTATTATTCCCGCAACCCACTTTTCCGCAAATTTCTCCCTATATCACATTTCAATTTGTATGTCCACTTAAACTAACTTTATAACATTACTATCAGCAGGTGGATCAACTGAATTCCAAACTTTTTTCTCCAAAAGTGACAGATACTCTACATTCATAGCTTTTTGCCACCAGAGGAGTTTGATAACTTTATTGCCTACACATATGTTTGTGGCTTCTCAAAAATTCTGGTCTACATACCTATTTTATAATCGCCATATTTCGTCGGCGGTGTACCACGTGTACTGCGGATGGATGGATCGGCAGCTGACAGACTCCTCTGTACTAGTCGCCACTTCCCCTCCAACTATAGCGCCGCCGACGTCTCGCGTCGTTTTTTCTCTCTTCCGCCTTTCCTCAGCAGAAGACTCGGCATCAGTAGAGGCCTGCTCTACCTCACTGTTGTTGCAGCAGTCATCGCCAGACTCACCATCTGTTAATTCATATAAAAATCATGTGATTTATTTATATTATATAAGACGAGAATTACGATATTCATCAATGTCAGCACATTTATTTTCAATAAAAAGTACATTAGGAATGTGCTTTTTACTATACAGAATAACCTTCCTTGGATTTATTTAATGGTTCTATAAACCGGTAACGCTGAAAAACCGACAAAAATGCACAACTTTCTCTTAGCGTTCAATTTATTATGTAGACTAGACTGCGGGATTAATGAATAGGCAATGCATCCAAAAACAAAGGTTTCCTTTACAAATAGTGTGTCGGGACCACACTTCCTCAGTGTTGCTTCTGGTATTCAAATACATCTGCTGAGTACAATGCGGTAAGGTAAGCTGGTGAGCTGTTCCCTTCTTCTCTAGGAAACACTTA